>NC_068447.1:41497908-41580408 GCF_023373465.1 Oncorhynchus keta
TTCAGATGTTCTCTGAATGCTTTTTTGTTGGGTGCTTGGAACTATGAAGAGAAGGGAGAAGAGGGCTGAAGCATAGCGGATGATAGGGTTGTTGTTGTGTGTCTGTATGTCTGTCCCCATTCCCAAGTGTCATAAACTTCCCACTGGCATTTGAGCAGAGAGGTCTGTCTGTGTGATGAGTCACAGGTGTTCTTTTTAACACAGTTGCTCGAAAAAAAAAAGGTTTTATGGCTTTTCTTCGATGGATGGCCGAGGAAACAGAAGTGACATTCTGGGCTAAAAAACAAGTTGGAACCGCCAAGGATGTAATCAGTTTAAGAGAACAACAACAAATGCATAGGTTAAAGAACAACGTTGTATTTACAGACAGCAGTCAACAAGTAACTGTTCAGTAAAGCCTTAGACACATTGCCTTTCAAAATGGTTGAAACGATGAAAACGACTGCATACAATTGAAAACAGATGACAAGAGTTCATTTTGCTTAATTCTGTTGCACTACTACCACATTTCTGAAAATGTACTCAAACGAATACATCTTTAAATTATTTGTATTGGCAGTGCTTTTTATGCAATGAAATAATGTCTTAAGTTTTTCTAATTTCCTTCAGTTGTCTTGATAGCCATGAATGAAAGATCACTGAATTAGACAAGATATTACATTGCTGAGAAATAGCTCACTGTGTGTTTGAATAACGCTTTGTTTTTAGTGTACAATAACATTAATGTTTGTAATTCTTATAGCTAATAAAGTCTCGGCTTACAACGAGGGAATCAAATGATTTTACAGTTTTTTTTACGAGCAGAAAGATTACAGCCCCACATTTCAAACTCATTGAACTTACTCGCTGGGTTATTTTGGAAAGTCATTGACAATTCATTTTACAAGTACTTTTAAATACTTTAAAAAAAAAATCCACATAACACGTATAACAGATCCATGCCTACAGTCTGTACGAGCTGATCTTCAGCATGGATGAACTAAGATATCCATATAGATTTGATCATACTCACTCTGTCGTTCACTGTGCCCTGCGTGGCCTCTGAATGGAAAAGGACAGTGACCTGATTTTACAGTAATGGACAGAGCATTAATACAGGATGTGAACCGGAGAGCAGTGATAGCTATAACATGACTATAGCAGGGCTCTTTCAGGGCGATGAACCTCGACGCGTTCACATGATCGGCTTGTCTTTGTTGACCTCTTGGCTGTTGCGTGGTATGTTCATCTATCTCTGTGTGCATGTCGT
Organism: Oncorhynchus keta; assembly: GCF_023373465.1. Taxonomy (NCBI): domain Eukaryota; kingdom Metazoa; phylum Chordata; class Actinopteri; order Salmoniformes; family Salmonidae; genus Oncorhynchus; species Oncorhynchus keta. The sequence continues at coordinate 41,499,158 of NC_068447.1, forward strand.
TTACATACCATGTAGCCTATATACCATGTATTTGTATCTAGGCATGTTGTATGTTTATCTAGCTTTATATGTTGCACATTTATATAATTCTACATACATTGTATATAAAATAACCGTTTCGTTTTTTAGATGCCATGTATCAACTTCAATTTGGGGACCAGTTTTCTTGGAATATTCTTTGACACAATTCCTCCATTGGGTGAAGAGGGGGCCATAGATACACTGTCAGAGGAGACAGATGAGGTAGATAGAACTAGAACCAGGGTATACCGTATACTGTTCCCGAGTTCTCATGATGCAATACTCAATATCAACACGACAACATGCGCTTTGTGTGTGCTCCGCTGCCCCCTGGCAGACTCTAGCGGTACTACAACCTCCCTTGCTCACCTCGCTCTGCGATTACACCCGTAGAAATAGAAGATAACACACTATGATATTATCGTCACACCCATAGGCAATATCCCATCTATGGTTGCATCACTCCCTGTCTTAAGGAGCACCTCGCTGTCTTAGCATACACGCTTGTCAGTCGTAACCACCGAGTGTGAGGTTTTTATCGATGAAGTTGTGAAATCCTTGTAATCTGCGGCCGTTGGAATTCAACGACGTGCACCACAGTCAACCAACGCTTACGTCACAAGGCGCAACCGAAAACATTGCACCATGGCTCTCTAGTCTCTGTCGTAGTAAAACTGTAGTTACACACACTTCCGACTCAGAGAGCTGCCTGCGTCAGTGATGAGAACCATTCGAGCTACATTCCACACGCACTGTTCACCACCACACTAAGACATGCAGTATTCGACTTGTTCTACATAATGTATCCTCTGTCTTAGACGGGCAGTAGATGAAATTAAACCAACTGAAGAATGTGCATCATGTGTTTCTTCATCTCACAAAAAAAAATCGGATCAAATTAAGACTATTATTGTGACACATTCCACTACTCTTTCTGTTTCTTCTAGTTTCTGATTACATTGTATTAAGTATACACACGCGCGCGCGCGCGCACACACACACACACACAGACACCAATTTGTAAGTCGCTCTGGATAAGAGCGTCTGCTAAATGACTTAAATGTAATGTAAATGTAGTTCCATTTCAGCAATTCAGTGTGCGGTCTCCTTGTAGAGATCCTCCCCCTCAGTCCTGCCAGAACAATCCTTTTTTCAAAATGTTCCACTAGAAATTAAACCACAGGTTGGATCTTTAAACGGACAACCACCTTCCTTCAAGGTGGGCATCCTCTTCTCTCATCGTGACTCACCCTCACAACATGAGTTACTGTAGGTGAAGGGTTAGGTTGAGACTGGATGCCACCACCGCTCCCGGTGCTGCGTAATATGCTGCAGTCTGCAGTCTGCCTATAGGTGGCAGCACAGCCCCTGAGACGAGTACACCGCCTGGCTTCAGTAAGTCTGTCTGATGGCTGGCAGGGCACTCTGATGCCTTAGCATACACATCCAGGTACTAATACGGGACCACAGAGAGAGAATCCCCTAGCTTAGTAGTGAGTAGTGACTCAGTCTCTCTAACCTGGGAAATCAACCTCCAGTGACCAACGGAGCTCTTCATAACTCATATCAGGTTTGGGGTCAATTCTATTTCAATTCCATTAAACTCAGACGGTGAACTGAATATTCCAATTCCAATGCTTTTCAATTTGGGAGTTTGAAATTGGAATTTGGTTTACTTTCTGAGTTCTCTAGAATTGAAATGGAATTGACCCCAACCCTTTGATGCTGAGAATTGTCCTGCAAAGCAAACATGCAGTGTATTCGAGTTTGAAAAAGGCCTCTACAGTTTGTAACTTCCACTTAGAAATGTTAGACTTGATTTGCCCTAGCGATAAATGTATCAACCCCTAGAAAAAAATCTCCATTCATTATGATCCACATAATAATTCACATGTCCTGTTGCTGCAGGATTATTTTCCTGCCGTAGAAAACTGGCTCAAATTAAGAACCCGACATCTGTGCACCTTTATGCTTTCACCTCCACAGGTAACCATAGATACCGAGCCATAGAATGCAGAACACTCAACTCATTATCATCCTCTAGCTTTAAATGCGTTGATAATTCCATCCCTTACATTATTTTGCATGCGGAACGCAACATTGTCCCTTTGTCCCTTTGTCTCTTTCAAGGGTGCTGACTCCACATAGAGTCTCAGAGTAGAAGTGGCTGATATAAGATCAGTTTGTTCTTTCACATGATGATGAATGTAGGATCTAAAAGACAAGGGGAACCTTCTTCCGAAATCAGCAGTCCCACTCGGAGATGTTTTTTGAACACGGACCCTGTGTCACTGAACCCGGTTTGCACCGGCTTGAAGTCAGCTCTGCTCAGCGCAGAATGACATCATCAAAGATCTTTGGAGTGGAACCAAAGGCTGCAAGGCGATTTAAATGAATTAACAAACGACGTTAAATTAAAAGAGGGCGTCACAGGTCAGACAGTGAAGGCATTTATCAATTCAATGGGCACTCTCATAAATGTGGTCTCCCTCTAGTCTGTTGTTCCTCTATGCCTGTCACAGACAGACAGACAGACAGACAGACAGACAGACAGACAGACAGACAGCTATTCAATTTAAGGATAAAGCAAATACATCCTGTACTGTACATGTCAATGAGAACTATGATTTTGAGACTCACAATTTACTGTAAAATGGTCTTTCTTTACAATTTCAATAAGAATTCTCGGCATTGCCCATTGTCAGCAACTTTTAACCTGAAATTGGACTTTTGACTTAAATGCCTCTGCGTCGTACTTTTCTTTTCGTTTGGGAAAAAAATATCCTATCAAGCGCAGGTAATAAAGAAGCAACCAACCCAGAATGCTGTCACAGCGTTCTGACAAAGTGTGAATTAAACTATCACAACAATATGGTCTTGTCTTTTATTTCAAACAGCTGCCCAGCCGGCCAGTACATATCGGACCAATCTCTGAGAGACAAGTCAATCTCTTCTGGCTCTCTCAAATACAGTTTCCTTAGGCAGCCTTAGGATAAATCAATCCCTGGATAGCAACAGAAACACAATCAATAAAATAATAAAGCTAGCATGGAAACAAACCACAGAGGAGATGGAACTGATGGACAGAGGGAAGAGAGGGAAGGACGATATGGAAAGAGGGAGGGAGGGATGGAAAGAGGGGGAGAGAGAGATGGAGGGAGAGGCGAAGAGAGAGAGGGATGAGGGGATGAGGGAGAGATGGACGGAGAGAAATATGGGGATGAGAGAGAGATGGATGGAGAGAGAGAGGGGGATTGTGAGGATGAGTAGGGGTGCATCACATAAAGCACATGGTGAGGAGGAGGAGTAGGAGGAGGAGGGGGAGGAGAGAAAAATAAAAGGAGGAATATTCAGGGAGAGGTGGAGGAGGAGCGCAAATGAGGAGAGAGAGATAGAGGGAAGAGATGGGAGAGTGAGATAAAGAGAGAGAAAGAGAGATAAAAGATTGAAGGAGAGAAAAACGGGAGTGTAGAAGTGATTTATGCTAGTTGTATAATTTTCTACAACGCTGTTCCCTTCTCCCCCCACCCTCTTCTCTCTCTCGCCCTGTCTCCCTCTCTCTCTCTCTTTCTGCCCTCTCCCTCTCTCCTGCCCTCTGTCTCCCTCTCATCCTCCTCCCTCTTTCTCTCCTCCTTCCTCAGCCTCATCAGCCAGTGCCCCCCTCCTCCGCTTTTCCACTCTTCCTCCTTCTCTAACACCAAGACAGAGCCCCTTCCCCTGCCCATCCACCCATCACCATCAACACCACCCTCACCAGCCAACCAATGATTAAGATTCTGCCCTGATGCCGCTGCAGCACTTTGCAAATGGAAGACTGGACATAATCTCCCTAAAATGCTTTTTTTTATCACCTATTTCCCCTTCATCAGCCTGCCACGATGCACGATTGATAGCTGATGGCACCACTGACAACTCAACATTTTTATGGCCAGATTTATAGGCTATCTGCTCCTGGCTTTTTATTGCTCAAACTCTGTAAAAACGCGTATTTCTCAGATAAGGAAAGGGAGCGGGCAGTGTCTTCTGTGCGTATGGAGCGGTATTACACAGACAGATACATGTATGGCTATAAGGAAGCAAGACAAGTCCATCACATCACTGCTTTGCAGTCTGGACTGGGATGGGAACTTCTGGGGTTCTGAAGGAGCATAGGCTTTCATCCGAAGACACTTACAGTCGTGCTTGCATACATCTCACGTACGGGTGGTCCTGAGAATCGAACTCGCCATCCTGGCATTGCTCTACCAACTGAGCTACAGAGGACCAGTATTCACACGGGAGTCGTGAGAGGCTGCCACTTAATACTTTATCAGCACGACACTGCATACTGATCTCCTCCTCATCAAGTCTGACATCATAGTCAATCAGCATGATTACTGCCCAGCTTTTCTCATCATTCCCGACTCTTACAGGCAACATTACATTTTTTACCAGTTTGTGAAACAGACAAAACATGTCCCACCCAACACACACAATTGCACTGCTTTCCCAAGTCCTGTCCCTCATTCGTATTCTAGCCCACAACCCTAACTCACCAGGCTTTACCCTTTATTTCTTACCAACCCAATTAATCAACCCATCGCCACGTTACCCTCAACCGTGTTATCGGGAGCTGCAGCTTTCAGCACCGCGTTTACTCTACAGCCATTATTCGTCAATCTCACGTTCGTAATCACTCATTACAGCCACCGCTATACAGCCACTAAACAGCCATCCCTCAGCGTTTCACCGTAAATCACACCGTTTACTGTCAGCACGTGAGCTTATGCGTACACGTGTAAAATGGTTGTCTGCGTGAAAAGCAGTCTTACTTTGTTAATATTGTGACGTTTATTTTTTGCAGGGACAGTGCACAATAATCAACATTTCAGTTAAAGTGCCGTTTTTTCCCGACAGCCCCTATGCATGTTATTAAAAACGCGCAAAATGTAAAAACAAACGGACAATGAGCACATACTTTGCAACACATGGCAATAAACCACCAGCACGCAGAGCAATAACACAAAAAGCATCCAAACAAAACTAAACAACATAGAAAGCGGCTATACAATGACGGCCTACACCAGCCAAACAATGGGTCAATTGTGCACAGCCCTATGGAACTCCCAATCACTTCCGGTTGTGATAGAGCCTGGTTTCAAACCACCGAGACGCAGTGCCTTAGACCTCTGCGCCACTTGTGAGCTCACTCGGTGTTGCAGTATCGTGTTAATTGAAGCTACTGTATGTTTGGTGACTTTGGTGAACTGTACAGTGAGGTAAAGATTTATGCATAGTGTGCAGTGTATGTGAGGTCCCTTTAGAGCAGACTACACTGAACCCAGCTCGACTCAGCTCACTGAAATCAGATGTATAACCTGGTTTCTCGTCTCCGTTCCTCTCCTCTCTCCATCACACCCTAGATGAGCATGGCAGAGCCCAGACATACAGCATCCAAAGCCCAGACATACACCCATGGGTACCAGGGTTGGGCTCAATTAAGAATTGAATTGAGAATGTCTCAAGAATTGAATTGGAATTGAATTTGAATTGAGGTAGTAAACAGGATACAGATTTGCAATTCGAATATGAATTCAGTTCAATTCAATGAAATGAAAATGCCTGTTCTATTCTTTATTAGGTGTAGTCTATACAAACATGCATCTCCTACATAAAACATCAAACGTATCGTTATATACATGCATATCAAATATTGTTGAAACAATTGATATTCAGGACAATTTTCAAATGAACGATCAAGGAAAACAAAACCTGTCTGCGAATTTTCTCATTTATATTTCATGAAACACTTACATTTCCTTCAATATGGGGAATATAGTATATCTCGTAGAACGAATTAGTGTAGCCCTCATCTTGACCCTGAGCCCTTCAAGAAGAAGCCACGCAAATGAAATGTTTGGTGGAAATATAATTAGACTATTCTAAGCACTAAAGTTAAAAGAAACACCCTTGAACGGGGGTATATTTTGCATCTGGAAGTGTAACCTGGGAGAGTCATCGAACATTGAGTTTATTTGAATCGCACGGAAATCAATTCAGTTCGAATTTCATCTCATGAGTTGAATAGGCGTGGATTCCAAAAGTCTAAATTGAGCCCAACCCTGATGGGGACTGGAGTGTGACAGAGTCCCTGGGGGAGGGGAGAGTGGAGGAGAAGGGTGCGAGGGGGAGAGAGGGGAGTGGAGAGTGGAGGAGAAGGGTGCGAGTGGGAGAGAGGGGAGGGGAGAGTGGAGGAGAAGGGTGCGAGTGGGAGAGAGGGGAGGAGAGGGGGGAAGGGAGGAAGAGTGAGGGAACCAGCCCGATGAGATCGATGATTAATAGACAACCAGGACAAGGTAAGGTAATACTGTACATGCTTTAACTGGGCCAGCCCATAATTCATTAGGATTACCAAGGCGATGTGTGTGTGTGGGCGGGACATCTAGAAACCTTGCCTGTCATTTGAAAATGTCTTCCGTTGATTGAAATATTCTATAAGGAACCTTTGTTTGCTGTTTGAAATAGATGGAAATATTAAATATTGAAACTTTTCTCCCTTCACACTAAACACAGCATGTGGATGGTTGTAATTGTTTTACATACTTAAATACTTATCTTCAGTAGATGATCAAATCATGAGAGAACTTAAAATAAAGGAGGAGCTCAGATTTTTTTTCTCTGTACATTTCCACAGGAGCCACAGCTTGTTGTAAATGTTCCACTCGGTCTCTGTTTTCCGTGCTCTGTGTGTCTGGGGTTCAGGGGTGATGGTGGGAATTTTACGAGGTCGAATCTAGGAATGGAAAATGTGTGTCTGAACTAATACGTTTAAATTCAGCTATCTCCCTACTGCCGTAAAGCCAGTAGTGCTAACCCCGTCCAGAGACAAGGAGGGCCTCTATTACATAACTTCTAAATAGAACCTGGAAAATACATCCTCCACAGTCTGTGTTTGTTTTTACAGGTGTGAGTGTGGATCAGCATGACGGTGTGTGTCTTTGCTCTTTGCCTTGGAACAGTTTGTGTGTATGTGTGTGTTTGTCTGTGTGCGTGCACGTGCACACACAGACATGTCCCTGTTCCTGCTCTGTTTTTGTACGAGGCCCACAGTACCAGTCAAAAGCATGGGCACACCTACTCATTCAGGGGTTTTTCTTTATTTGAACTATTTTCTGCATTGTTGAGTAATAGTGAAGACATCAAAACTATGAAATAGCACATATGGAATCATGTAGTAACCAAAAAAGTGTTAAACAAATCCTTACACGGTAGCCACCCTTTGCCTTGATGACAGCTTTTGGCATTCTCTCAATCAGCTTCACCTGGAATGCTTTTCCAACAGTCTTGAAGGAGTTCCCACATATGCTGAGCACTTGTTAGCTGCTTTTCCTTCACTCTGCGGTCCAACTCATACCAAACCATCTCAATTGGGTTGAGGTCGGGTGATTGTGGAGGCCAGGTCATCTGATGCAGCACTCCGTCACTCTCTTTCTTGGTCAAATAACCTGGAGGTGTGTTGGGTCATTGTCCTGTTGAAAACAAATGAAGGTCCCACTAAGTGCAAACCAGATGGGATGGCGTATCGCTGCAGAATGCTGTGGTAGCCATGCTGGTTAAGTGTACCTTGAATTCTAAATAAATCACAGACAGTGTCACCAGTAAAGCACCCCCACACCATCACACCTCCTCCTCCACGCTTCACGGTGGGAACCACACACCTACTCTGCATCTCACAAAGACACAGCGGTTGGAACCAAAAATCTTACATTTCGACTCATCAGACAAATGACAGATTTCCACTGGTCTAATGTCCATTGCTCATGTTTCTTGGCCCAAGCAAGTCTCTTCTTATTATTGGTAGTGTTTTCTTTGAGGCAATTTGACCATGAAGCCCTGATTCACACAGTCTCCTCTGAACAGTTGATGTTGAGGTGTGTCTGTTACTTGAACTCTGTGAAGCATTTATTTGGGCTGCAATCTGAGGTGCAGTTAACTCTAATGAACTTATCCTCTGCAGCAGAGGTAACTCTGGGTCTTCCTTTCCTGTGGTGGTCCTCATGAGAACCAGTTTCATCATAGCGCTTGATGGTTTTTGCGACTGCACTCGTAGAAACTTTCAAAGTTCTGAACATTTTCCGGATTGACTGACCTGTCTTAAAGTAATGATGCACTGTTGTTTCTCTTCGCTTATTTGAGCTGTTCTTGCCATAATATGGACTTTGTCTTTTACCAAATAGCACTATCTTCTGTAATTCACCCTTGCCTTGTCACAACACAACTGGTTGGCTCGATGCGTTAAATTAAGAAGGAAAAGAAATCCACAAATTAACTTTTAACAAGGCACACCTGCTAATTGAAATGAATTCCAGGTGACGACCTAATGAAGCTAGTTGAGAGAATGCTAAGAGTGTTACAAGCTTTCATCAAGGCAGAGAGTGGCTACTTTAAAGATTCTCAAATATAAAATATGTAACATATATTATTTGTTTAACACTTTTTTGGTTACTACATGATTCCATATGTTATTTCATAGTTTTATTCTACAATGTAGAAAATAGTTTAAAAAATAAAGAAAAGTCCTGGAATGAGTAAGTGTGTCCAAACCTTTGACTGGTACTGTATATTGCAGCTGCAATTGAGCTCCTGCTGAGGACTTGGCTCCTACACTGCAGGCAGGGGTGCCTGAACACACACACACACAAGAGAGAAAGTATACATTTTTTCTTAGTCATGGGACTATTTCAACATTCTTTAACACCCCCTCCTACAGGACACTCACACTATACCACAATCTTTGTGGTTTGTGTCAACAGGATATCACACACACACACACACACACACACACACACACACACACACACACACACACACACACACACACACACACACACACACACACACACACACACACACACACACACACACACACACACTTGATCAGTGTGATCTTGTGAAGGTCTTGTGACTGTGGTTTTGCTTTGGAAGAAATGTTTAGGGCGGTCTGTGGTTCATTATATTTTAAAACATTGGTAAAGGCCTTCATTTTACTGTCTCAAATCAATCTTTAGCCATTTCACAAGCTCCACACTTTCTTACCCAGGTTACACTCTTCTGCTATATTGTTTAAAGGCAGTTCAAAGTTCAAATCTATACAATCACTTTCTCGCTTCCTCTGCAGGTCAACTTTCTGGACGTGGAGAAAGTTGAGTGGATGAACAAGGTCGGTAGCGCACACACACACACACAGACAGACAGACAGACAGACAGACAGACACACACACACACACACACACACACACACACACACACACACACACACACAGGTAGCGGGTAAAGGCTCCATCCCTGCCCTCAGCCCTCCCTCTAGAACTTAATTGCTCTAATCATTCCCTGTAATTGCCGTTGCATTCTCAGACCAACAGGGTTTTATAGAGGTGTAATGAACAGGTATGCCCTGATAGCAGCTCTGGATCAACGGACACAGCACAGCGTAGCTCCGTGTAGTTTCGATGAAATTGAGAGCTATTTCTCTGTAGCACAATTTGGCTAACTGAGACACATCCAGACAGTTCCCATTTTCCAAAACAAAGTCAGGAACACGTTGTTGTTGCGTACCAAAGAACAATGGGACTACAGGCCCATACAAGGTCCATATAACGCACCTCTCCGTCCGCAGCAGCTGGGATTTAGAGGGGATCTGTATGGCAAAGAAATGTGAATTAACGCATCACCTCATTGACATCCCAAGTCATCCTACACGCTATGTATACAGTGGATAGTGCACAACAAAGGTGGGCAAGGGGCTGTATTGATTTTAACCGTGGTCTAATCTAAATGGCTGCTACTAGGTATAAAAAAAGGCATCTTTCTAGGAAAACCACCAATCAAGTAACTGTCTTTGGTTGCCCACTTTGAATAAATCTTCAAATCCACCAGTAATAAGCAGCGGCGTGTGTGCGTCAACGTGTTTGTGAGCGCACGTGTGTGTGTGTGTGTGTGTGCATCTCACATTTTCCGAAGCCTGCTCTTTAGGACACTCCTCATTAGTGTGAATATTAATGAGGGGGGGGGGGGAAGAAAAATGTATAAAGGAATTTGGAAGAGCTTTTTAAAGGGGCCATTTCATCCGAATCGTTTTTTCTTCTTTCTTTTGCGGTCCTCTGAAGGCTCGTAACTGGCGGCCTATGAAGAGAGACATGCCGCAGTGGGGCTTCATTTAAAACCAGAAAGGTCACTGCGCTGAGAAAAGGTCTTCGGCTCAGCCAAAGATATAAAATGAGAAGGAAAGAAAAGAGAAGAGAGAGGTGGAGGAGAAGGGGAAAGTGGAGCGAGAAAGAGAGAGAAAGAGAGGGGAGTGGGGAAGAGGGAGAGGTTTAAATGAAAGACATACGACCATTATGGAAAGAGAGAGTGATAGCGGGGCACGCAAAAATGGAAAAGAAGGATGTCAGCAATGTAACATTTAAAAAAAAAGAAGAGGATAATGAACAAGAAGAGAACTGAAGTAGAGTGGAAATGTTGTCGGCCCAGGCAGCATCAAAACAGATGCGAGGAGGGATTGCCATTTCTATTATCTCCAGTGGTCTTTTTCCACAGTCATTTACTATAATGGACAACCATTTGGAATATTCCAAAGCTATATCCAATCACAGAGTTGGAACGCCGATCTGTCCACCAATCTGTGCTGGCATAGCTCAGGCCCTTCAATGCCTGGTCGGAGTCTGGACTGAGCCCGACAGTCAGATGGGAAATTAACTTAGCCATTTGGAATTCACAATAGACACGAATAACAATGACTTTCACAAACCAAATATCTACTTCACAATACAACCAATTCATAGAAAGGCAAGTTTGTTTATTTGATGTGAAATACTGTAAATCATGTCACTAAATGTTGGCCTTGCTATGTTGTCACCGCCACCACCCATCCCCCAGTTCTCACCCTACCTACAGCGTTCCTCCAACCAACCACCACCCCACACCCTCAATCACTAGTTTATCTATGAGCTCAGTGGAATTTATCCACTGGATTCCTGACTGCACCGCATTACATAAAAGCCCACACGAGCCTAGTGGCTGGACACAACAGCATTCTAACGTAGAGCCTCTGACGCTCTGCACAGATAAGACGGCTTTGGTTTTAATGCCCCTAGCACACCGAGATGCACCGGGCTCACTTGTAAAACGGAATGCCCCCCCGTTCGCTTGTAAAAGCAGGCAGCCCAGAAGAAGGGGAAGGAGGGAGGATGGGGGAGGGGAGGAATAAAGGAAGGGAAGAGAAGGAATTTCGTTTCGGAGGGTTATCAATTTTCTCCTCTCAAATTCCCAATCCGTTCCCGATCTCTTTTAAAAAACGAATACCCAATTCCAATCACAACTGCAATAAAGCATATCTTGTTAAAGGGGCCAGAGTCCGACCTTAGGCTTGTCTAAATTGAATGCCTGCTGCCTGTTGGCCCACTTTGCCTTGAAATACTGCAGCGCAGGGCAGCCAAAGCACAGCCCGTCTAGAGCGATGTAAAAACTGCAGAGAGGGCCCCCAATCACTATGCCTGTGGGAGCTGCATCCTCGCTGCCTCCTCCTGCCATTCAGTGGGTGTTTATTTGGATCAGACGGACCACAGCAGAGCAGAGTGTGAGAGAGAGAGAGAGGGGACTTGGGGATTGTCCTGTCCTGTATGTGGGTGTGTAGTGTAATGAGGTGGTGGTTCTGTGCCAGTCAGTGTTGGAGGGGGAGCCAGACCAGGGAACTCAGGGGTACAGGGGAGGTGTTTGCGTGTGTGTTTGTCTGTGTGTCATTGCCAGCGGCATCTCGCGTGTGTTTCCCCTCTTCCATCTTCCTCACTTCCAGCTCCGCTCAGGCATGGCCAGTGTCTGATCAGATGGCCGATCAAACACTAATCATTCCCTCACGGCCCATAGTGAAGTAAAGCTGTCATTAATTTTGCGGAATTACATCAAATGTGAGGCATTCTTTATGTGTCTGGGAGGCCGCAGGACAGTTATACGATGTAGGGCTGCTGCGCTAGGCAGATGGGGCAGCTCGGCCGTGCATACTAAATACCCACCCACCCACCGTCCGTCCATCCCCCACTCCTCTCCTCCACCTCCCACTCCCTCCCCCTGTTTTGCTCTCATCTCAGTGGCTCTGTCTATCACTTATCCTGTCCTTTCCTCCACCGCCATCCTCCCTCCCTTCCCCTGTTCTGCCCTCCTTTCAGTCACTTATCCTCTCTTATCCTCCTTTCTTTGTCCTCTACCCTTCCAGTGCCTTTGCTCAACTAAATTGTTATATAACCCTTATTGGTTACTCCCCCCCCCCCCCCCCCACTGATTTTTATTATTTAACTGCTACCCTTGTGTGTCTAAAGCTCTCCGTTGTGGTATCACCCAGCTTTGAATATGTTCTAAATATTCTGTCACCTAGTCAGTCATCCACCGCTGCTCAAAACACATCAAATGCAGAAGTATTCTAGAAAAGGTTGCAAGACCTTTGCAGCTACCGCATATCTCAAATCATCAAGATATGTTGCAGGCGACCAATGCACTTGATTTGATTTAAACATCTGCCGCTCCCTTTGAGCGAGACAGTCAAGTCACCCAGACTGAGACATGAACCACAGCCTGCGAGTAGTTTCTAACGCCTCGCGATACTGTACATCCAACGGCCATCTCGTGCCAGTCCTGCCAGCAGTAGACACTAGACAGTGTACTACTAGACACACAGAGGCCAAAATAACATCACAGTGGTCATGTTGTGTTGGGTTGCTGCAATGAAATAACCAGGATACCCTTGACCAGGTAAGTCTCTATACTGGGAAAAAAAAGGCAAATCAACACCAGGCCACAATTCTCCACCCGGGCATCCACACAACTACTCAATATTGATTCTATAAAAAATAAATCAATAAAAAAAAGAATTGGAGAGGGGGTGAAGGCGGAGGAGAGGAAAGGAGGGTGTGGCGAAGAGAGAGAGTTTTGATGGGAGACAGCCTGGCAGCTGGACCTGCAGTCAGAAGCCTGGGCATGATCCAGCAAGGTCTGTAACACCCTGTCCGACAAAACGTGTGTGTGTGTGTGTGTGTACTTGTGACACCCAACTCCACTCTTGTTAAAACCCATCTTAACACTCTTTATAGGCTACTCTCATGCAGTACACTGTATGTCTGCAAACAATGAACTTCTAATCGCTGCAATGGGTTCACATCAAGTTACCAACCCTCTGACGAGTGAGCTGGTGTTGTTCATGTGACATTAAAAAGTATTAGGAGGTAAATACGATTACAGGTTCTTGTAGGAGTGACGTCACCTGTCAGAAGACAATGAAGTCCGGGGCACCATGTGCTGACATCGTTTGAATGTGCCTTACGGTGTTTGGTTAAAGTGAAAGAACACTTTGCTCATTTTCTTTATACAACATATCAACATTTCCCATCATTCCAGCTGTGAGCTGACAATTTCCAGTTCTGACATGCAAGAACAGACAGAACCAGGCATGGCGAAGGCATCTGGCTCGTGTGGAGGCTCTGGAAGGTTCACTCAGAAGGTTTGGTTGAAGTACACTGCCATCTGGTGTCTACGGAAGCAGATTGTACAGGGACCACGTGGCGCCATCGCAATTCTCCACCCTTCTCGCACAGTATGTACTTACATACTTCCCATCGTGGATTTACCAACTGTGGAACCCCCTGTAGCGTGTGAACTCTGCCATGTCATACGGCATTTGGATGTAGCTTTTAAATAACCTTGAAAAGTGTATTCAAGTAAAGACCTTCTTTGGATTCTTCTAAGTAACAAGAGTTTGGCCGTGTCATCATTTGCTGTAGCTTACATCTGGACGTCATGCATTACCGCATTACAAATAACCCCGTTTGGACTTGAAGAGCGTTTTGCAAGCCTACTTCAGTTTAAAGTTTCACGTTTGATTAGTCGTATGTATGGGATACACATGGTATACCGCGTCCAATGAAATGCTTACTTGCAGGGTTCCTTGATGACAATGCAACACCAATAAGAAATAAGAAGAGATAAGAATACGAACATAAAGTAAATGGCTCAGTAGAATATAATAAACACTTGAGCATAAATATAATGCAGGAAGGCAGAATTTAGAGTCCAATATTCAATCAATCACATTTATTTATAAAGCCCTTGTTATAAAGTGCTATACAGAGTTCTATACAGAAACCCAGGAACCTAGGAAGAAACCTAGAGAGGAACCAGGCTTTAAGGGGTGGCCGGTCCTCTTCTTGCTGTGCCGGGTGGAGATTATAACAGAACATGGCCAAGATGTTCAAACGCTCATAGATGACCAGCAGGGTCAAATAACAATAATCACAGTGGTTGTAGAGGGTGCAAAAGGTCTGCACCTCAGGAGTAAATGTCAGTTGGCTTTTCATAGCCGAGCATTCCGAGTTAGAGACAGCAGGTGAGGTTTAGAGAGAGAGTCGACAACAGCAGGTCCAGGACAAGGTAGCGCGTCCGGTGAACAGGTCAGGGTTCCATAGCGGCAGGAAGAACAGTTGAAACTGGAGCAGCAGCACGACCAGGTGGACTGGGGACAGCAAGGAGTCATCAGGCCAGGTAGTCCTGAGTCATGGTCCTAGGGCTCAGGTCCTCCGGGAGGGAGAGAGATAGAGAAGTAAAGGGAGCATACTTAAATTCACACAAGACACCGGATAAGACAGGAGAAATACTCCAGATATAACAGACTGACCCTAGACCCCTGACACAAACTATTGCAGCATAAATACATGTGTTTTGGGGAATAGGGGATTGAGGGGCAAGTTTTTAGATTGTGTAGTATTTACCAATCATAATTGGTGCATTCAGAAAGTATTCAGACCCCTTCACTTTTCCACATTTTGTTGCGTTACAGCCTTATTCTAAAATGTATTAAATCGTTTTCCCCCCCACATCAATCTACCCACAATACCCCATAATGACAAAGCAAAACCAAGTTTTTAGAAATGTTTGCAAATGTATTACAAATAACAGCACTGGCTGTGTGCATAGGGTCGTTAGAAGGTGAACCTTCGCCCCAGTCTGAAGTCCTGATTTTCATTAAGGATCTCTCCATACTTTGATCTGTTCATCTTTCCCTCGATCCCAACTAGTCTCCCAGTCCCTGCCGCTTCAAAACATCCCCACAGCACGATGCTACCACCACCATGTTTCACCGTAGGGATGGTATTGACCAGGTGATGAACAGTGCCGGGTTTCATCCAGACGTGATGCTTGGCATTCAGGCCAAAGAGTTCAATCTTGGTTCATCATACCATTTAATTTGATTTGATTTGATTTGATTCATCATACCAGAGAATCTCCGTTAGGTACCTTTTTTGCAAACTCCTGTCATGTGTCTTTTACTGAGGATTTGCTTCCTTCTGGCCACTCTACCATAAAGGTCCGATTGCTGCTGTGCTGCAGAGATGGTTGTCCTTCTGAAAGGTACTCCCATCTTCACAGAGAAACTCTGGAGCTCTGTCAGAGAGACCATCGGGTTCTTGGTCACCTCCCTGACCAAGGACCTCCTCCCCAATTGCTCAGTTTGGCCGGGCAGCCCGCTCTAGGAAGAGTCTTGGTGGTTCCAAACTTCTTACACTGTGTTCTTGTGGACCTTCAATGCTGCATAATTTGTTGATACCTTTCCCCAGATCTATGCCTCAACACAATCCTGTCTAGGAGTTCTTCAGGGAATTTCTTCAACCTCATGTGGGATCTTATATAGACAGGTGTGTGCCTTTCCAAATCATGTCCAATCAATTGAATTTACCACAGGTGGACTCCAATCAAGTTGTATAAACATCTCAAGGAGGATCACTGGAAACAGGATACACCTGAGCTCAATGTCGATTCTCATAGCAAAGGGTCTGCATACTTATGTAAATAAGCTATTTCTGTATTTATTTGTAATACATTTGCAGAAATGTCTAAACACCTGTTTTCACTGCGTCATTATGGGGTATTGTGATTAGATTGATGAGGAAAAAAAAAATATTTAATACATTTTAGAATAAGGCTGTAATCTAACAAAATGTGGAAAAAGAGAAGGGGTCTGAATACTTTCCGAATGCATTGTATGTCTGTGTGGCTGAGTGAGTGCATGTGTGCTAAGGTGAGCAGATCTCCTGGATGTGTGGGACCAGGGTCCCAGTGTTGTACTGGGCCGTCTTCACCCCCCACTGGAGGGCCTTGTGGCAGTGGACGGAGCAATTCTTGCACCAGGCCATGATGCAACCTTTCAGGATGCTCTCGATGGTGCAGCGGTAGTATTTGAAGAGCACCTGATTGGCATTCCACATTTCTTCAGCCGCCTTAGGAAGTAGAGAGACGCTGCGGCGCCAAATTGACAAGAGTGGTGGTATTGTTAGTTCATGTCCTCAGAGGAAATGAAAACGGCTGACTCTCTCTACTGCAGTCCTGTTGATGTGGATCTGCTTCCGGAAGTCAACAATGAACTCCTTTGTTTTGATGACGTTGAGGGAGAGGTTGTTGTCCTGGCACCACAATACCAGTTCACTCATCTCCTCCCTATAGGCTGACTCGTTGTTGTTGGCTATCAGGACTACAACCAGGGTGTCGTCCGTAGACTTGATGATGGACTTGGGGCCGTGCAAAGCCAGTGTTGTGGAGGTGTTGTCGCCAATCCTCACACCCTGTGGTCTGCCCCTCTGCCCCTGGGGTCTGCCCCCTTACCATGAGACCGTCCTCCCCAATTAAGGTGCCACCAACCCCCTGTGTGTTGAATGCTGAACTGTAGTCAATGAACAGCCTTCTCACATAGGTGTTCCTCTTGTCCAGATGTGTCATGGCCATGTGAATAGAGATGGAAATGCCATCCTCCGTGGATCTGATGGAGCGGTAGGCATGTTGGAGAGGGTCCAGTGGAGTGGGATGTCAGCCTCTCGAAGCACTTCATGATGACCGGAGTGAGTGTGACGGGGCGATAGTCATTTGGGCATGTCACCTTGTTTTTCTTGGGCACTGGGACGAGGGTGGTCTCCTTGAAGCAGGTGGGGAATACAGCCCGGGACAGGATGAAGATGTCCGGGAAGACACCATCCAGGACATGGCCAAGGATTACCGGAGCCTCGGAGAGGGAAAGCACCTGGTCGTCCGGAGCAGCGAGAGTCATCCTGCTCAATATTTGTTGTTCAAAGTCACTCACACATAGATACCATAGACTGAATGATCCTGTGTCTGGGTCCACACAGAGACAGGGAGAGCGCTCAGTATCTGAATCTTGTCCTTGTCCTTGGCTGCCTCGACGCGAGCATACAATGTGTTAAGGGAGGCTTCGGTGGGCAGCTGGATTTACCTCTGTAGTCTGTGATAGTCTGTAGTCCTTTCCACATGCCTTGCGTGGGGGGCTTATTATAGTATGCTAGCACTCCATCCCAAATGGAGTGTTGTCATGTAACACTACCTCTCCTACGTTTGTCATGTCTGTTCATCTGCCAATGTTGACATGCCAGCAATGCTCAAGTGTCTCTCACGAGTGAATTAAGAGTTCTGTTTTTCCTGGAGATGGACAAGTAAATCAAAGGCTACTCATTTTAAAGGGACTAAACAAGACCATATTGGGAGCAGGCAGCTATGATAGACAGTATTACAGCAATTTGCCATTTCGTTGTTGTCGCAAATGCAATGCATTAGGGTTGCTCGCATCAAAAGCAATTCATATTAAACCCGATGAGTTGTTTTCCGCTGCGCATCGATGATGTTGCGCTTTATAATAGGACCGTTTATATTAAGGCCATGACATGACCAATGAGAGTGCGTGCGTAATGCAATCGGCGAGAAAAGAATATGCACCAGCCATGGACGCGGAGAATCATCAAATTACAAAACGCGATTTCCCGTAACCCGACCTTTGAGCGTCTCCTCTGTGTTCGGGGGTTGTAGTTTTCCTCCTATAATTTCTAGCTTCAGATCTGTGCTTCATCCAGCTATAAAGAACAGCAGTTCCCATAATACAGCAAAACACACCACCACTGTGATGCGTGTGTTTTTGTTATTGTTGTAGGTTAGTGGAACAGCTGAGAGCGAAGAGACGTCGTTGTGCATCTTTAAAAAAACGCTGAATCGTTTTCTGACACGGATGGACTTTGTCTGCCTTTAATCTAAATAGGGACGGATCAATTGGACAATCTGCAGAGCAAACAGACCAGAATAAGGTGAGTTTCAGTCAAATAAACTCTGACGATCTGTATCTGCGTAGAGTTCTCCCTATGCAGAAACGAACACAAAGGAAAACGAGCAAATGGTCCTATTTGGTACAGGTATTTGTTGATGGTGCACACCTTTTCTTTAATACATTACACTACGGCGAGATCGGTTAACGGTCCCGATGGTCCTGATTATTGGCTTTTGCGCATCAAGGGAGTCGCGCACACAACGTGGGTTTCTTTTTCCACTGGAGTCTATTATTGCGCACACTGGAGACTGCAGCTGCTAGGCTAGGTGGGCCTTGTCTTGACACGAATCTCGTGCGGTGTAATTTGAACATTATTTTCTCGTGCGGTGTAATTTGAACATTTTTGTTTAACGTTTAGAGATATTTTAGTTATATAATAGAATAAGTCGTTTATTACCACAGATTGTATTGTTTGTGGGTTTTTGCTCATTTCTAACAAAATAAACAGAACACAAACATGAAATAATGCTCGTGTCAAGCGGACTGACGGCTGCACGTTGTGTGTGTTGTGCTTATTAATGCGTTATACATGGTTTATGAACGTGTTATTACCTCATACACTTTCTCAAGAGTTCTCACTATTTCCACTTCTGTAATCTCAGTAATATGGAGCATGTGTTAGCCAGAAATGTTAGATATAGGCCTAATGCGCCGTGCAGTTGTTTTAATACAATGCTCTTAATTTAGTTAGAGGTTGCATTGTATTACAGGGATTTAGACTGAAAACCTGTCATCATTTATCCCTGCCAGTTCAATAGTGAAAGATATCAAATGTATATTTTGTTGGCTGCTGTGTCTATGCCTGGATACTAGTCCCACGTGGCTGTATGTATGTCGACACGTGACTAGAGTGAGCGGCAGGGTAGTCTAGTGGTTAGCGCGTGTGGACGAGTAACCGAAAGGTTGCTAGATCGAAATCCCGAATGGACAAACTAAATAAAATCTGTCGTTCTACACCTGAGCAAGGCAGCTAACCCGCTGTTCCTACGCCGTCATGGAAATTAGAATTTGTTCTTTAACTGACTTGCCTCGTTAAATAAAGGTAAAGTAGAAACAGAGTGGTGTACAATAACAACAAGGTGTTGGGCAATTGGCTGTAATAAATAGTCTCGGTGTTGTTGTCATGTAATGTGTTATGGTCGTTATGGGCTTAACTGTCATCTAGATTTTACTATGGGGGGGGCCTTCCCCCATGCTTTTCCGTGCCCTCCATATGGTCACTGAGAGGGGATCATCTTTCACTGAACAAACACTCCCGGACTTGACTCTTTCTCTTTCACTCAGTTTGTTTCACAGCAGTCACCTCTCACCTACTTCTCCATATGCTCATCTGAACAGGTCCCGGGGTACATTAGTCAAATACTTTAAAATAGTTGGAAGTTATTTGAGGTGTGATTGATTCAACTTCCAAGTGTACTATTTTGTGACTCTACTCTATTGGTTCTGTTGTACCAAACAACACAATCAAATGTAGTTGAAAGTGTTTGAAACACATGTCTGAGGTTTGGTGTCTACCTGTGTTTATTATAGCGGTTGTCAAATGAAATGTTGTGACGTACATCTTTTTTCTCTCCGTCACACCTGTATCCCCACAGGTACTCACCAGTGTTATTGTGTTGCCATGGAGAAGGCTTGGAGGGTGGAGTTTAGGAACGTGGGTAGTAGCTACTTCCCTCAGAGCCGCGTGGAATGCCACTACAGCATCAGCTCGCAACATACCTGGGCCAGCCATGACTGGGTCGGGCTCTTCAAGGTATAAGGTTAACCCGATAAATTAGTAAAACCCACTCCGAGGAGTGGAAATCAAGTGAAATGCACAGCAGTTAAATTTTTTTTTTTTACTGTATATATTCATATTTTTGTGTGTGTTTTTTTATGTCTCCCTGTCTCTCTCCCATTGTCTGACTCCCTCAGGTGGGATGGTTGTCAGTGAAGGACTACCACACCTTTGTTTGGGCCCTGGCCCCGGATGGCTACCAGGAGGGCACAGATGTCAACTGCTGTGTTAACTTCCAGGGTACTAGTCCCTCCCTTTGAACCCTCCCTCTATTTCATACAAAGTGTGCCTGGTCAACATTCAGACTGTTCAGAAAGTAGTGTACACACACATTCATTATTCTTCTTTTTCATTGAACCAAGCCAGTTAAGAACAAATCCATATTTACAGTGACGGCCCACCAGGGAACAGTGTGTTAACTGACTTGTTCAGGGGCAGAATTACATTTTTTTTTTACCTTGTCAGCTCAGGGATGGAACCTTTTTGGTTACTGGCCCAACGCTCTAACCACTAGACTACCTGCCGCCCCAAGTTCATTAACTTGCAGGGTCATGAAATAAAGATAGATATCCACACTCACGAAAAGTGTGAGACCATTCAACAGTCTGCTGGTATCTGTCTTTATTTCCCAACATTCAAACTCTGCCAAGGTCTGTAAGGAAACGCTCCAACTTTGGATTGGTCTCACAGTAAATTGAATGACCCTGTTGAAGGGTACTATAGGCTGGTGACTGATATTTAACGCAGAGACACGACTCAATAAGTCACATAGTGTTACAGAAAGGAGACGATCAGATTGTTTCTCTCTCTCGCCCTGCTCTTTCTATCTCGGTTTTGAATTTAAACCAGTCTTTGTTCGACTCTGATTGAATTCCTTTAAGAAGTAGAAGGTTGAGTAATGAGGACGAGAGAGACAATGGTACAAAGACCAGACCAGACTGAATAACCAACCATACATTACACTAAGGCAGTCAGGAGTGAATAGAGAGCACCGAGTGAAAAGCGTCCCTTTAACATTACAGCACAGGAGCTTGCAGACTTTACACTGTGTATAAAGTGTCCTCCGTCCTCTCAGTGACATTGCTAGCTGAGGTGACTACAGATTGCCTGGCCTTCGGTGGCTGAGCAGAGCGGCTGTGTCATTGAGTTGTGTCAGGGAGATGAACAGCTATCACTGACACAGTCATTTATCATCTGTCGTGAGGACTGAGGAGACAGACGTCTGATGTAGTCAAAGCACATTCAGGATTATGCCCACTTGTCACAGAGGTTGGTTATCTACAGTGCACGCAGTGGTGGAAAAAGTACCCAACTACCATACTTGAGTAAAAGTAAAGATACCTTAATAGAAAATAACTCAAGTAAAAGGGAAAGTCACCCAGTAAGATACTACTTGAGTAAAAGTATTTGGTAAAAAATATATATAGTAAAGTATCAGAAGTAAAAGTACCAATAAATTCAAATTCCTTTGTCACGGCTGTTGAAGAGGACCAAGGTGCAGCGTGATGAGCGTACATTTTCTCTTTATTTGGAAAATGCAGAACAAAACAAACACTACAGACCCAAACCGTGCCGCTAAATGCTATGTGCCCTAAAGAAAGTAAACTTCCCACAAAGACAGGTGGGGGGCTACCTAAGTATGGTTCTCAATCAGAGACAACGATAGACAGCTGACCCTGATTGACAACCCTACCCGGCCAAAACATGGAAATACAAATAATAGAGTATAGAATATCAAGTCAAATCAAATTTATTTATATAGCCCTTCGTACATCAGCTGATATCTCAAAGTGCTGTACAGAAACCCAGCCTAAAACACCAAACAGCAAACAATGCAGGTGTAGAATACCCACCCCAACTCACACCCTGACCAAACCAAAATAGAGACATAAACAGGATCTCTAAGGTCAGGGCGTGACATCCTTATATTAAGCAAACCAGACGGCACAATGTTCTTGTTTTTTTAAATTTACTGATGGGGCACACTCCAACACTCAGACACAGTTTACAAACAGTTGTGTTTAGTGAGTCCGCCAGATCAGAGGCAGTAGGGATGAACAGGGGTGTTCTCTTGATAAGTGTGTGAATTTGAAAAAATGCAATGAGTACTTTTGGGTGTCAGGGAAAATGTACATTATTTTCTTTAGTAATGTATTGAAGTAAAAGTTGTAAAAAATATAGATAGTAAAGTACAGATACCCCAAAAATTACTTAAATAGTACTTGAAAGTATTTTTACTTAAGTACTTTACACCACTGTGTACATGTCATCATAACTGAAATCATGGCCATAAATACATTTTTAGCAGTATAAGCATGTATACATCTAGATCAATAATCCATTGACCATTTCACTCTCCCACTTCCTTCCTCCCCCTTGTAGCCTCCTATCTGCCCAAGTCCAGTTCCCAGCAGTACCAGTTTGTGTACGTGGATGGGAAGGGAGAGGTGTGCTCTGCCAGCTCCCAGTTTACCTTCAGCGCCCCTAAACCTTTGGAGGACCTGGTCACCCTGGAGGAAGGAGCCCACGGAGAGGAGGGGGGGACCGACATGCTTCTGGTCGTACCCAGGGCCGAGCTACTGCAGGTGGGCATGAGGGAGTGCAGGTGCGAGAGAGAGAGAGAGAGAGAGAGAGAGAAAGAGTACTGTAGAGGGATGTCCATATCCTCTTTCAGTTATAGAGAGGGTGAACGAATGTTGATGAAATGAAATAGGCAGAGGTGAGAATCAATAGTCAATTGCAAAGAGACAGAGGATGGAAATGGATCATCTTTTAGGCACTCAGTTAATGTTCTCTCTCTCTCCTTCCAGAGTCGCCTGCAAGAGTGTCTTCGGGAGCGAGCCGAGCTGCTCCATGCACGGGAGTCAGCCGAGAGGATGAAGGAGAGAGAGAGGGAGAAGTACAGGAGGGCAAGAGAGACGTGGGACAGAGGCTGTGAGGAGCTGGAGAGGAACATCGCAGACCTGAAGGAAGAGCTGCGAGAAAGCAGAGACAGGGTGGAAGAGATGGAGAGGAGGCAGGAGGTACTGTAACATTACAAGACAGGATTAATGTCCGTGCCAAAGGGGATTTGATCCTGTCCAAGTAGCCCCGGTGTCTGGTCATGAACACTTATCTTTGTAAAAAAAAAACGATTTGATGTAGAATGACAAGATCACAACCCCAGATGTACATTCTACTGTTATGTCACATGTCAAAACAGGAGCAGTTCATTTACAGGTCAAATGTGCTTCACCATCTACAAAGGAGTCTCAGGATACTGTATAGAATGTAGATTCTCTCTCTCTCTCCCTCCCTGTCACAGGAGGTGGAGGCATCAGGAGAGGCCTTGGCTCAAGAGAAGAGCTCCATACTGACTATGAAAGCAGCCAGCGAACAGCGAATCAGAGAGCTGGAGGATGACATTAAAGCCCTGGCACTGAAGGCTTTGGAACGAGAGACTGAACTGGAGAGGTCAGAGACGCTCTCTATCTCCCTGGAACTCAACCGCTCTCTTTGATCTCTCTCTTTTCTATCCTCTATCTCCCTCAATCTCTTTCTTTGATCTCTCTCTTACTATCCTTTATCTCCCTCAATCTCTCTCTTTGATCTCTCTTTTCTATCCTCTATCTCCCTCAATCTCTCTCTTTATATCCTTTTATCTTCCTCAATCTCTCTCTTTGATCTCTCTCTTTCTATCCTCTTATCTCCCTCGATCTCCCTCAAACTCTCTCTTTCTATCCTTTATCTCCCTCAATCTCTCTCTTTCTATCCTCTTATCTCCCCAATCCCTCTCTTTGATCTCTCTCTTTTCTATCCTCTATCTCCCTCAATCTCTCTCCTTGATCTCTCTCTTACTATCCTTTATCTCCCTCAATCTCTCTCTTTGATCTCTCTTTTCTATCCTCTATCTCCCTCAATCTCTCTCTTTGATCTCTCTCTTTATATACTTTTATCTTCCTCAATCTCTCTCTTTGATCTCTCTCTTTCTATCCTCTTATCTCCCTCAATCTCCCTCAAACTCTCTCTTTCTATCCTTTATCTCCCTCAATCTCTCTCTTTGATCTCTCTTTGATCTCTCTTTTCTATCCTCTATCTCCCTCAATCTCTCTCTTTGATCTCTCTCTTTCTATCCTCTTATCTCCCTCAATCCCTCTCTTTGATCTTTCTCTTTCTATCCTTTATCTCCCTCAATCTCTCGTTGATCTCTCTCTTTCCATCCTCTTATCTCCCTTAATCTCTCTTTGTCCATCGGCCTGCCTGTTTTTCTTGCACTGTTCTCTGGTTAATGCTAACCCCGTCTCTGTGTGTAGGATGAAGGAGAGGGCCAAGAAGCAAGCAGTTCAAAGGAGGGAGGAGGAGAAAGAGAGGAAAGTTCTGCAGGTACTATAATGGCTTGGATTTATTTAGTGCTTTTTCACTACCAACATGTGGTGTTTTTCACGACCAACATGTGGTGTTTTTCACTACCAACATGTGGTGTTTTTCGCTACCAACATGTGGTGTTTTTCACTACCAACATGTGGTGTTTTTCACTACCAACATGTGGTGTTTTTCGCTACCAACATGTGGTGTTTTTCACTACCAACATGTGGTGTTTTTCACTACCAACATGTGGTGTTTTTCACTACCAACATGTGGTGTTTTTCACTACCAACATGTGGTGTTTTTCACTACCAACATGTGGTGTTTTTCACTACCAACATGTGGTGTTTTTCACTACCAACATGTAGCATGCTACCTGGGTGATGCACAGCAGCCATTTTGGGCCCCGAACACTAACCACCCATCATGTCTGATCCCAACCCCCTCATCCCCCTCTTCTTCCTCTTCTTACATCCACGTGTCTTCCTCAGCTCAAGCTGGAGCAGTCCGAGGGGGAGTTGCGCAGTCTGTCTGCTGAGTTCCAGGGTCTGAGGAGCTCCCTGGCCCAGAGAGACACACACGCCCTACAGCTACGTGACACCATCACCACCCTCACATACAGGCTGAGTACGGCGCAGCGGAAAGAGGTGAGGCTGGCACCACCCACAGAGGGCCCGAGAGTAGTTAATAAAAGGGATGTAGGGGATTGAACAAAACACAATGCAACAGGAAAATTGCAGTACCCACTGCGGCCCCTCGTTCTCACCCATCATCGTCTAACCAGGCTATTGAGGTTATTTTAGCGACCATGGCAAACTTTGCTGGCTGGAGAAATAGGGATGGGCGGTTAGAGAGGGAGTGGCAGGGTTGGTCAAAGACAATGTGACAGGAAAGTTCCCAATGTCCCGTGGCCTCACCGGTCGTCTGACGAAAACCATGTTATTGTTGCTGAACTATCATCTCCTCTTGTCTTTCCTATCAGGCGGAGAGCGAGGCCGCCCTGGCTGAGATGCGGGGCCTGCGGGAGCGTCTGGGGGCCAGCGAGCGTTGTGCCGAGGGCCTGAAGGGAGAGCTGTGTGCCCTGGTGGCCCAGAGGGACCAGGGCCAGACAGAGCTGCACCAGGCCAGGCTCCAAGCGGCACAGCTCACCCTGCAGCTAGCCGACGCCAGCCTGGCCCTGAGGGAGGCCAGAGCACACTGGGCCCAGGAGAGACAGAGCCTGCAGTGCAGCACTGAGGTAATGACAAGGATCATCGTATGGATGGACTTTAATCACATGAATTGGATTACTCAAGTAGTCAAAGCGTTTCACAATGATAGTGACTGTAGACGCCAACCTGTACAGAACACTCACTGATAACTGTAACGCACTAATATACTCAACTCAGATTGGAACTAGAGATTGCATTACTGTGCTGGAAAGGATGCGTGGGCACGGTCTCCTCTTTCTGTTCCGCTATATATGCGACAGCTGCGGCCGACTAGGAAAGCCTCACGTCTTCTCGATACACAATTTCCCAGTATCTCCGGTTGAACTTTGAATTGAAGTATCTGAATGTCCCAGCAGCATGACTTGGGTTAAGCGGTGTGCGTGTCTCCCCCCCCCCCCATGGCAGAAGGCCAGAGAGCGTCTGGAGAAGCTGAATGGAGAGACGCAGCGGATAGAGAAGAAGCTCCAGGAGGAGAGGATGGAGAGAGAGAAGGTGGAAGTGGAGCTGGGAAGAGAGAAGGACTGTAACCGGGTAAAGACTTAACACCTACCGTACCACAGACCATAGGCTCCGTGCAAAACGACATTTCAAGCTATTGATAGACACACACACACACACACACACACACAAAAAAAAAAATCACCTCTCCAGACACGCTCGTGGCTCGGCTCAGGATGCTGACATTCCATGTGTCGTGCTATACGGTATTGAAAACCACTCGGCCTTGTTGGTCCTGTACGGCTCAGTTGGTATAGCATGGCACTTGCGGTCCCGTGGTTTTGGGGTTCCATTGCCGAGGCCACCCTTAACGTAAAAATGTATGAACGCGCGACTCTTAAGTCGCTTCGGATAAAAGCGTCTGTCTAAAGAGACGTGTTTTTGCCAACATGCTGGGTCATGTTCGCTCGTCCCTTTAATTGCTTGCGCTGCTGTGCTGCTGGCTAGGCTGTGTGTGTATATAAGTATGTGACTCCTTGTTTTGATGACTGCCCCCTGCAGGTGCAGCTGGGTGAGACATGCAGGGAGCTCCAGGAGCTGAAGGCCAGTCTGAGGGTGGCCCAGAAGGAGAAGGAGCAGCTGCTGCTGGAGCAACAGGCAAGACCCGCACCTTTATACCTCCCATCTCTTCAACCACCATTCCCCCTCTCCACATACAGACACATTTCCATAGCAACTGCTAAGCCCTTCCCACTTCGGAGACTTAAGATTTCTATACATGTCAAGAGGTGTAGAGGCCCGGAGGTCCGTTTGGTGATGAGCCTGAGTTGTCTTGGCATAATACTTGTCTATGTGTAAACGAGTCTCTTGACGGCCCTCTGCTCTGTACAGGACCTGATGGAGTACATGGGTCAGGTGGAACAGAGGAGGGAGGCTTTGGCAGATGCCAAGTGGAGCGCTGCGGTGTTCGCCTCCACCAGTGAGTGGAGGAACCCACCTCACACCGTGGGAAACACCCTAGCACTGAGAGACATGTACAACGATACTCATTTGATCTGTGAGAACTCCTGGCCCTGCTCTGACGATCACTTACCACTGTTGTTTTCTACTCTGTGTGTGTCTGACAGGCCTCCATGACAGTCCTCTGTCTGACTCTGAGGATGAGAACCCTGAGGCCCTGCAGCCCTCCCGCCAACCCTGCAGGCAGCCCCCCCCCTCCTCCCGCCCCCTTGCCCACTACAGCCTGTGTGACCCCCAAGCCCAGCCTGACTCCCTGCTCCCCTCCACCCCCCCTTCCTCCCCCAGAGACATGTCCCGGTCCCTGTCCCGAGGGGGCGTCGTCATCAGCCAGCCCGCTCCCCTGTTGTTGCCCAGGCAATCGGGCGGAGACACCCTAACACACAGCTCTGAGTCGGTAAGAGAGAGTATCAGATGCTCTTACACATGCACACGCGCACACACACACACACACAACTAATTCTTGTACAATTAGCCAGGCTGTTTCCTTAGGCTGATAACATGCAGCTTTCTCCAGTGCTTCTGTCTGTGGCTCATTTAACTGTCACCGATAAACTGTATATCACAGAAAGGCACTTAGAGAGCTGCCTGTGCAGTGCCTTATTTCCCTATTATGGCCTTATTGCTAGATTATTACATGTGTATGCCTCACCACTCACTTTAACTTTCTCTCTTTCTGTCGTCCCCCCCCCCCTCTCTCTCTGTGTGTGCAGGAGGAGGAGAATAACACTGACCAGTGCGGAGGACACAGCTCTGGAGAGGAGGCAGCCCTGCTGCTGCCTGAGACCACAGACACAGTCCTCAGGTGGCTTGCAAGCACACACACACACACACACACACACACACACACACACACACACACACACACACACACACACACACACACACACACACACACACACACACACACACACACACACACACACACACACACACACACACACTCATGCAGTACATGCACTGCAGCTTCACACACCCACACACAGAGGGCTTTTTTATGATGACAGGCTGAGTATGGCTCTCAGAGATGGACGTTTTGAATATCGGGTCGTAAAAGAAGTTGAGTGTGGAGGGGAGGAGAAAGGGAGTGTGTACGACGGAGGCAGCGCGAGGGAGGGAAGAGGGCAGTGAGGGAGAAGGAGGGGAGAGATGGGAGGACAAGGGGACAGGTAAGTTGACAGCTGGCTATAGCAATGATTTAGCTACAGGCTAGTACTGGAGTCACGGGCCAATTTTCAGCATCATTAAAGCACTCTCTCTCCCACTCTTTCACTCTCTATTTCTCCCTCCCTCCTTCTCTCGCCTCCTTTTTTCTTTTCTTCTCGTATGTGTTCCTTTTCTACAGTTCTGCTGTTCCGTGACCCCACCGCGAATGTAAATTGGGACGACAAAGGTCACGATTGATTATTGATTTTGATTGATTGTTCACACCCTTTCCTTTCTTCGTTGTTCCCTCTCTTCCAGTGACCTGGCTAATACCTCTCAGTGGTAGAGAGCGGAGATACAGGACCAAGTCAACAGCATCACTGTCAGTGTGTTCTTTACTTTTAATTCAGTATTCAGCGCACACACACACACACACACACACACACACACACACACACACAAACACACTACAACTCACCTCTCTGACAAATGATGTTAATATGCAATTTGCTTCCACATTTTTCTATAAACTTCTTCTTTGATGTGTGACTTCTAGGCTGTTGTGCTGCACCTGCACATAACGTGGTCCTAAGGATGACATAATGCCTGTCATTAACAGGTCGTGACAGCTCAAATCATAGTTACGGCCTCTCGTGGTCGTTCTAAAGCGTGAAACGCGTAAACATTTAAGTCTTCGTTAGATGTTTGATAGTTAATGTTTCATAACAGGGTTATTTCGGTTGCAGGGAGGAGTGATGTTGGGAGCTTTACGACCGGCGTTATGTCATCTTTATGATGCCGTGATTATGAGGCATCACGACAGCCACTGTAATTAAGATATTTTGAGTGAATGTATCCGTCTCCTGTTTAAAATCTAAAAGTTGATTTGAACACTTCCGTCGGTGCCGACAACTTTAAACACTTCAGACTACTGTAATAATAGTCATTAAGACGTACTTAGACTTTTGTTTGAAGAATCATTGTAAAGTACAGATATGTATAATGTTTTTCCTCCTTATATTCAAAACCTGAGATGTTATATTATAAGCATTTTCTGTTATTCATTATTAGACATTTAAATTCCTGCTTTATTAGGGGTGCTGTAGTACTAGTTGAAAGGAGACTCAAAAGGTAGAGAGGCGTCCAAGATGGGGGAGAACGGTTGAAAACGCTTCTGGAAAAGGGTGGCAGTTTGAGAGCAATCAAGTTGGGGAGGGCAATCAGGTTAGGGAGGGCGATCGGGTTGGGGAGGGCGATCGGGTTGGGGAGGGCGATCGGGTTGGGGAAGGCGATCGGGGTGGGGAGGGCGATCGGGTTGGGGAGGGCGATCGGGTTGGGGAGGGCGATCGGGTTGGGGAGGGCGATCGGGTTGGGGAGGGCGATCGGGTTGGGGAGGGCGATCGGGTTGGGGAGGGCGATCGGGTTGGGGAGGGCGATCGGGTTGGGGAGGGCGATCGGGTTGGGGAGGGCGATCGGGTTGAGGAGGGCAACCAGGTTGAAGGTAGACTGGAAGAGACACTCAAGAAAGGTGGTTGCTAGTAATTAATTACTAATTTGTTTTGTTGCACAATATATTTGACTTCCAATATTCTATCCTCCGCAACATACAGCTATTGCTCCTGCATGCTGGTAGCTGTAGAGCCACTGCAATACTTTCGTACTTGATACCAGATGTCAATCTTAAAGCGGGGTGTTGTTTTAAAGCAAGAATAATGTGTGTTTAGAACGTCCCAGAAGATCATTAATAATGCGCTAGATTCACTGTGCGCGGTATACAGAAATGACCTGCTTCAGAGGGACGAAGCCATTCTAAATTTGTACCTAAAAGAACAAATTGGTAAACGAAGGAATTTCATCATAACATCATCTAATTTATGGACACCGACGTTGCAATACTTGTTGTGGGTTGTTGTTCCTGTAGCTCATGGAAGTCTGGCCTGGACTAGATTACTACTGGGTCAAGAAAGACATTTTTCACGATTTTCTACCAATACTCCGCTTGTGTGATATCGTAATGAAATGATATGACGTTTTAGTTGAAGCTACAGAGTTGATACGTGTAATAAGAAGAACATACTAAAGCCAGGGTTCATCCTGTCTGGGTCATGTCGTCTCTCATCCATAATCATTACCA
The DNA here is from genome assembly GCF_023373465.1 of Oncorhynchus keta. Classification (NCBI taxonomy): domain Eukaryota; kingdom Metazoa; phylum Chordata; class Actinopteri; order Salmoniformes; family Salmonidae; genus Oncorhynchus; species Oncorhynchus keta. The sequence goes on from NC_068447.1 coordinate 41,529,424, forward strand.
CCGTGTGTTGTATTTCCTCTTCGTTTAAAAAAAAAAAAGACTCGTTTCTTTTTCTTTCCCCCTGATTTTTCTGTCTTGAGGGTCAATTGAACTGTATTATTATCTATCACGACTGTCCCGGTAAGGGTTGAAGAGTTCGTCCAAAGGGTCGAGGTGTTGGTGCCACTATACAGGACAACAGTTTGCTCACACATGGGTTGTAAAAAAGCCATAGTGAAAAGTGTGACATCTGTAACATACAACCCAGTCCGTCATAATAACAACTTTGTCAGCGCTGACGGACATCCCTGCTCAGTTGAAGGCTGTGCTTCAATACGTTTTGGAGTACCCTCGTCTCTGCACCTGTTGAGCTATGCCTGTGGTGTAGTTTAGTACTACACATCTGTTTGCCTCCCTGGGTGTGAGTGATTCTGACGTCCTGGCATGTGCACCAAACGTTCCGTAAGCACCGAGATCGACGGGTGTTTTGTCGTCGTCAGATCTAGATTTCCGGGGGAAGTTCTATGTCTACTGTGAGCTACGTGGGTGTGGAGTGTAACTTCTATTCAGGACAGCTGCCTACTCCCATTGCAATAAGGCTCCCAGTGGTTTTCTGGTGTGTATGTTTGTTTGTTGAGGTCATCTTACTTATGAAAACAAAAATGAAAAAAAAAAGAAGTAGTTATTGGTAAATACTATATACTGTCTGTTCGTGTGGGTGGGTTTCTGTAATAAAATAAACATGTATGTGTATCAATTTTGTGTGATGTGTTTGTCTTTTGATGGAAGATAAATGTTTTTTACAAAAAAATTCTGCTGCTTCCTCCGGGGCGTGACATTTCTGATGCTAATTTGCTCGTTACACGTGTCTCATCTCTCCGTCTGCATTTCGGTTCTTACCCTCCTGCTCCTCTTTACCTGCAGTTCTCTCTCGTTCCACCCCCCCATCACTCCACTCCCCCCGTTCCAAGTCCAGGGTGACGGTAGCTAATTATAAAATCAATGATGCCAGGCTGGCTGGTTTACGGCCTGCTCTAAAACCTTAACTGGGAAATCACTGGTGGATTAATGCCTCCCTCACTCTTTATCGCTTTTAATTAGACATGTAAAAGATATGAAGAGCCAGAGGCTAGAACACATCTCCGATGAGATGAGGCCAAATGGTACCCTATTCCCTATGTGGTGCACTATTTTTGACCAGGCCTCTGAAGGGAATGGAGTGCAATTTGGGACGTACCCCCACATCTCTTATATGACCTCTGCCACCCTAGCCTGTCAGCCCCTTTTTTCTTTTCCTCTGCTCTCCCCTTTCTTGTTTATTTATTTCCCCCCATTGTATCCCCCCGTTCCTACCAGCAGACCCTCCTCACTCTGGTATGTGGTACCTTCGTTTCTTGAATAGCTCCTTGCCAACTCGTAGCGTTGTCCTCTAACCAAATCAGTCCCCTCCTTGCAGCAAAGGGCTCGGGCCCCCTCCCCTCCTCTTCCCCGTCCATCCTCCTCTCTCTCTCTATCTTTCTCCCGGTCTGTCTGTCTGTTCAATTTATGATCCCTACATCTTAAAATGTTTCTCACCTTCCCCTAACCTTCCCTCCTCACTTTTTCCCCCTTTTGATTGCTCCCTACCCACTCTGCATCCGCTGTGTATGTAATGGAACGAAAGGATGCCGATCATGTCCCCGTCTCCTTCCTCCGGGCCAGCCGTGATAGGCTACAGTCTTTCCCATAATCACCCCATCCCCTCCTAGCATATGACATGTCCCTTACCAACCTTTTACTATGGCTCCAGGACGTCCGCATAGCCCCTGAATGTTTTATCACACACTCTGATCTGACTCTCCATTCCTTCTAGCTAGTCTTGTCTGGTGATGTAAACAGTGCTTACCAGTGTTCTGTCCTCCCAGGCCGGTGTTGCAGACAGCGCTACCAGTGTTCTGTCCTCCCAGGCCGGTGTTGCAGACAGCGCTACCAGTGTTCTGTCCTCCCAGGCCGGTGTTGCAGACAGCGCTACCAGTGTTCTGTCCTCCCAGGCCGGTGTTGCAGACAGCGCTACCAGTGTTCTGTCCTCCCAGGCCGGTGTTGCAGACAGCGCTACCAGTGTTCTGTCCTCCCAGGCCGGTGTTGCAGACAGCGCTACCAGTGTTCTGTCCTCCCAGGCCGGTGTTGCAGACAGCGCTACCAGTGTTCTGTCCTCCCAGGCCGGTGTTGCAGACAGCGCTACCAGTGTTCTGTCCTCCCAGGCCGGTGTTGCAGACAGCGCTACCAGTGTGCTGTCCTCCCAGGCCGGTGTTGCAGACAGCGCTACCAGTGTGCTGTCCTCCCAGGCCGGTGTTGCAGACAGCGCTACCAGTGTTCTGTCCTCCCAGGCCGGTGTTGCAGACAGCGCTACCAGTGTTCTGTCCTCCCAGGCCGGTGTTGCAGACAGCGCTACCAGTGTTCTGTCCTCCCAGGCCGGTGTTGCAGACAGCGCTACCAGTGTGCTGTCCTCCCAGGCCGGTGTTGCAGACAGCGCTACCAGTGTGCTGTCCTCCCAGGCCGGTGTTGCAGACAGCGCTACCAGTGTTCTGTCCTCCCAGGCCGGTGTTGCAGACAGCGCTACCAGTGTTCTGTCCTCCCAGGCCGGTGTTGCAGACAGCGCTACCAGTGTTCTGTCCTCCCAGGCCGGTGTTGCAGACAGCGCTACCAGTGTTCTGTCCTCCCAGGCCGGTGTTGCAGACAGCGCTACCAGTGTTCTGTCCTCCCAGGCCGGTGTTGCAGACAGCGCTACCAGTGTTCTGTCCTCCCAGGCCGGTGTTGCAGACAGCGCTACCAGTGTTCTGTCCTCCCAGGCCGGTGTTGCAGACAGCGCTACCAGTGTGCTGTCCTCCCAGGCCGGTGTTGCAGACAGCGCTACCAGTGTTCTGTCCTCCCAGGCCGGTGTTGCAGACAGCGCTACCAGTATTCTGTCCTCCCAGGCTGGTGTTGCAGACAGCGCTACCAGTGTTCTGTCCTCCCAGGCCGGTGTTGCAGACAGCGCTACCAGTGTTCTGTCCTCCCAGGCCGGTGTTGCAGACAGCGCTACCAGTGTTCTGTCCTCCCAGGCCGGTGTTGCAGACAGCGCTACCAGTGTTCTGTCCTCCCAGGCCGGTGTTGCAGACAGCGCTACCAGTGTTCTGTCCTCCCAGGCCGGTGTTGCAGACAGCGCTACCAGTGTTCTGTCCTCCCAGGCCGGTGTTGCAGACAGCGCTACCAGTGTTCTGTCCTCCCAGGCCGGTGTTGCAGACAGCGCTACCAGTGTTCTGTCCTCCCAGGCCGGTGTTGCAGACAGCGCTACCAGTGTTCTGTCCTCCCAGGCCGGTGTTGCAGACAGCGCTACCAGTGTTCTGTCCTCCCAGGCCGGTGTTGCAGACAGCGCTACCAGTGTTCTGTCCTCCCAGGCCGGTGTTGCAGACAGCGCTACCAGTGTTCTGTCCTCCCAGGCCGGTGTTGCAGACAGCGCTACCAGTGTTCTGTCCTCCCAGGCCGGTGTTGCAGACAGCGCTACCAGTGTTCTGTCCTCCCAGGCCGGTGTTGCAGACAGCGCTACCAGTGTTCTGTCCTCCCAGGCCGGTGTTGCAGACAGCGCTACCAGTGTTCTGTCCTCCCAGGCCGGTGTTGCAGACAGCGCTACCAGTGTTCTGTCCTCCCAGGCCGGTGTTGCAGACAGCGCTACCAGTATTCTGTCCTCCCAGGCCGGTGTTGCAGACAGCGCTACCAGTGTTCTGTCCTCCCAGGCCAGCTCCCATACACTGTATGTCAGGCATGACGACGATAGAAGAGTTGGCTACAGAACGGGACCAGCCTACTCTCGGAGAGAGCTGGTAGCCACTATCCACGTGATCTTAACTCGCCAAGCAAGCACGTCTAGAAATCAATGCAAAATTGCCCATGTTCAGAACAAGCGCAATCAAACCCAGTTCTTGGTTTACTCTATTCAGACCAGTTCCTGTATGGTTCACGAAGGATGATTCATTATTGATTCTCTACCAGGACTTCTGAGTGATCAGTATGCTCTCCGAGTAATAGAAGGAAACCGCTAACCTCCGTCCTGGGGTGGACTGGCGTTCTCCCTTCTGGCGATCCTTGTATCTTCTTATTCGCCCGTTCCCTCTTACTTTTCACTTGTATACTTCCTTGTAACCTTGTCGTTGCTTTGCAGCATTAATAACCTGGAGAGGATATCTGCTCCAACCATCAATTGACTAATCATGGCTAGTATAATTGGAAATTGTGGCGATGAAACCCCCCAAAATACCAGCCTGCCTCTTTAAATCCCCTTACTACCCCAACACTCCTACCCATTGCCCCAGGGTTCCCATAGCAACGTGTTATTGGGGTTGAATATATGAGGCCGTTTAGCTTCAGTCCGTGTAAAGCAGCTAATAATATATGGACCTTATTCTAATCCCCAGTCCCTCTTTATTGAGCTGTATTTTTAACGATAGTTAATTATGGCAATCATATAGTTGATAGAACCCCCATCTCTGTTTAGCACTCTTCACTCTAGTGTCTACGTCTATTAATAACAACAACCGTCGAGGCTATAATACACTGAGTGTACAAAACATTAAAAACACCTTCCTAATATTGAGTTGCCCCACAGGGATGCTGGCCCGTGGTGACTCCAATGCTTCCCACAGTTTGTGTCAAGTTGGCTGGATGTCCTCTGGGTGGTTGACCGTTCTTGATACACACGGGATACTGTTGAGCGTGAAAAACGGGGGGGGACGACGACGACGACCCAGCAGCATTGCAGTTCTTGACACAAAGCGGTGCTCCTGGAATCTACTGCCATAACCCATTCAAAGGCACTTAAATCTTGCCCATTCACCCTCTGAATGGCACACATACACAATCCATATCTCAAATGTCCTGTCTCCTCCCCTTCATCTTCACTGATTTGAAGTGGATTTAACAAGTGACATCAATAAGGGACCATAGCTTTCACCATGGATTCACTTGGTCAGTCTGTCATGGAAGTAGCAGGTGTTCCTAATGTTTTGTACACTCAGTGTATACTGTAACACTGTCCCAAGGACACGGAGTGGAAGTTTGCATCTGTCTACAGTAGGAGGCAACATGAATGAATTGTAACACACTGGTAATACTAGTGCCTGCTCGGTCCTTTCCTATATGCAGGGCTGGTGTACAGATACTGCTGGCTGGCTGGCTGGTCTCTGTACCCAAAGTGCAAGAGCGCCCACTATTGGTAGTCATTGTGTTGATGACGCCATTGCAGTGCTCAGCTCTAATGAAATGGACTGAGGAGCAAGGCTCGCGGCTGGTGAAGGAACGAACGAGGGCTATCAAAAAAACATTTGGGTAACAAATCATTTGAAGGGTTGTTTACGGAATATTCATATCGGTGTCATAAGTGCATCCAAGTGTGTCACGACTGAGAAGGGGAAAAAAATGTTACAACACATTTTAAGAGACATTTCTCAAAGGAAATATGTTACTAATCTCACAAAAGTAATTTATTGTGCCTTACAGTTCATATGGCTTTTTCGTTGTATGACAGAGTTGGTATGAACAGAAGATTGGACAATACCCTGGCCATGTTTTACAGAGAACACCGGCACCAAAACAGCATAATCGCAACGTTTGCATCATGAAGGCCTGGCAGGGCAGGGCAGGGCAGGCCGAGAGGAAACGAGGTCATCAAACCTCGCCGGCTCTGCTTCTCAAGCGCTCCTGTGTGACGCCACAGCGCCGCACAGAGAACATCCACCCGATGACAGAGGAGACATGTTAAAGCCTGTACACACACTCAAAAACCAACCAGGAGGGCCACATTCAGAGAGAACTGTACAGTAGGCCCTCTTTCTCTACCGCTGGGAGGAGTCTGTTGCGCTCCTGTTCATATACTGTATCTTCGTAGCGATACTGTGTACAAAACTCTGGAATGTACACGTAGCCAGCTGCATCATGAACCGTTGGTTACATATTGACTGAGACACGTTGGCAAGAGAAGAAGAAAATGACGGGAGGACACATGGGGCCTGCCACTTCACTGAAGAAGACGAGAGAGCGGGGGTACAATCCTACAACATTACAAAGACATGATGATGTCATGGCTTCGGGCGAGAAGGCAGTTGGTTTCTCGGATGCCAGGTCTGAGACAGATGATGCTTTTCACACCAGTGAGCCGAGCCGGACAGAGCCGGACAGAGCTGGCCTGGCTCTGCACCCACCGTAGTTCCTGGAACTGTGCTGGAAAGGACCATGTGAAAATAGAATACCCATGCCAGCACTGGTTTGGTTTGGGTTGGCATGATAGTGTGAAAAGGGTAACAGGCTGGCTGGCATCCACGCCATTTGTTAGACCAGTCATCTATCTTCTATGTACAGCTAGGAGTTTACTGGTCAGATCCCACTGACTTGAGTCAAAAATACACACACATAAATATTGCCTGTTCCTAGCGCACCCTACAGCGTGGCGGCCGCTAGGGTTTGGTCCTTAGTAACACAGAAGCCCTGAGAAGTCTGTTTTCATGTCGTTGCCACTAAAAGTTCCTGGTTTGAACTTGCGTGTGTCTGCGTGTGTGTTGATCATGTGTCAGCGAGTGTTTGCTTGTGCACGTTGTTAAATAGTGCTTCGGGTTTCACAGGCATTTGATGATGATAGTTCTCTACATTTCCGTTGTGTTCGCTAATTGAATGACTGCTGAATAAGATGAGATTGCCATTGACTGTACTGTCAATATTGGGCAATAAAGATGCATTGTATAAAACAAGATATCAAAGTGCCACAGCCAAGTGCTACGGCCAACTGTCAATCTCTGTCTACCAAACAAAGCCAAAATGGCACATTTGTTATAGGTTTGAGGTTTAGTATATGTGTGTGTGTGTGTGTGTGTGTGTGTGTGTGTACTTTTACATGTCAGTGTGTGTTGAGTTGCTAACTTTGGCACTGAGACACTATCCATTCGACAGCATCGTTTGTTGCGTTGAAACGAAGCACATAGATGAATGCTAGTCCCCTGATAAACAACACAAATCCACAACTTTAGTCACTGTAACACAACATTACTGAGTTGATTATCATTGACATCTACGGCGCGCAAAACTGCCCAAAAAACACCAGCGGCGCAGTTGGAAAGAAGATTCAGTTCGAGGTCTGCCAGTTCGGATTCTGATTCGTCTCTCTCTCTGGATATCCGTAGTCATGGGAAACAAAACCTCATCTAAAGAAATCATTTACAAAACCAGGATTACAAACAAACAAAATATAATGGTATATATAGATATGTATGGACTAATTAATACATTGAGAGAGAAAGAAAAGTCAAGAAAAAACAAAAACAAATTGAACAGTATTCAAAAGCAAATAACAGCAGAAAAATCGATTAGCATATTCAGTTTGGTTTCATCCTGTGTTTGTCTTTTTGAGAAACGTGGTTTGCTTTGTATCTGTTGGAAATAGTCTATTGTTCAGTTCATGCTTTCTGTTTTGGCCATTCCTCTATGTAGATACAAACAAAAAGATAGTCAAAAATGTGATGATTTTTTTTTTGTTGTCAAAGAGTCCGCTTTTTGTTTTTGTTGCCATCACGCCAGCTTCCCTCTTCTCTATATCAGGACTCACGAGTCCAGTCGGTTGCATCATGTCGTCTCTCCGTCCCTCTTTTATAATAGTATCTCTGCAGGTCTCTCTGTGTGTCTGCATGTTACTTATCAGGAACCTGTGAGTCAGAGAACCTGAGTTATAGTGTCTGTACAGTTAGGTGTAAGTCTCTGCTGTCCTGTCATGTCCTGCTTGGAGAGACTGATGTGCAGAAGGGAGATGGAGAGGATACAGAGGAAAGCGAGGGAGGGCCAGCATTGTAAGGGGTAAGGTGGGTGTATGTGTGTGTGTGTGTGTGTGTGTGTGTGTGTGTGTGTGTGTGTGTGTGTGTGTGTGTGTGTGTGTGTGTGTGTGTGTGTGTGTGTGTGTGTGTGTGTGTGTGTGCGCGCGTGCTTGCGTGTGTATGATTACGTCAGTTAGTGTGTGTATTTGAGTGCACAGACTGTATTTGTGTGTGATCGCCTCCCCTCCTCACTGCGCCCTCCTGGCACGGCTCTTCCTATCCCCTTCGCTGCCACTCTCCAGAGCCCAGGATTCCCCCTCACTGTCCGAGCCCCTGTCCTCTTCATCCCCATCATCATAATCATCCTCATCTTCCTCCTCTGGGGAGGGCTCACTGCCGTTCTCTGTCCCCCAGCTGTCCTCCTCGTCCTCGGCCTCAGTCTTCATGGTGGCGGGGGGCTTGGTGGAGGCTGGTGGAGCGGGTGGAGGGGCAGGCGGAGGGGAGCTCTCTCCACTGCTCTCTGTCTGGTCCTCAAAGGCCTCTGGGTTCTCTAACATCTCCCTGATCAGAGGAGGCATGGGGCCTGGGATCTCCATCTTCAGAGTGAGGGCCCTCTCGGCCCCTGTTCACACACCACAGGGGAAAAAAACATTCATGTTAACAAGTCCAGAAAGTCATGTCTTAGCGTTCGCTTATAGTGCTAGATGATCCAGGCGTTATGGAAGTAATCCTGACGTCCAAGTGCTATCTCAAATGTTCTGCTTCCATCATAATCTATATGTATCATTCAGACTGTGTGTGTTAGCTGGTGGTCTGGTGTAATTGTAGTGTACTCTTTCTGTATTATAACAATACTGACCCTTGGTGCTGATGCCTCTGAGGTCAGTGATCTTCATCAGCATGCGGGGGAACATGTGTGGTTTGTTGGGGCGTCTGCGACGGGCGTAGATCTTCAGGGCCTCCAGCAGGGGCTCCTGCAGCTTGTCCACCTTCTGGGGCTCCTCCAGGTCCATACGGTCTGAGGGACGGACAGGGGGAGAGGATTGCGTTATACACACAATTACCTGACAAACTGGACACATAAACAGCCATAAGACTAGGATGGGAACCATGTAATTGATGATTTTGAGGTCATTACAATTGTATCATGTTATTGGTAACAACTACAGGTAAATAAAGTGTCAAGTGGAGTGCAACCAAACTATTCCATCCCCACATTTCTACTGGTATTGTAACTGAGTGAGGGTGTTATCGCGGCCTAACACCTCAAAGACATTTAGGTGTGTATTAGTTCTTAACGTTGTATTGACGAGCAGTAAAATAGTATTAATCCCCTGAGGGTGCAGTACCTCCAGAAATGAGGGAGATGGCGCTGAGGAGGCCAGTCTCTGTGTCGTCCATCTCCAGAGGCAGCAGCTGGCCAGCGAAGGCAAACACCAGGTCTGTGAGCGGGCCGAAGCCTGCGTTGTGCATCTGGGTCCGGTTCAGGGTCAGCCCGTCGGAGAAAGTCATGGTGTCCTGCTCTGGGGTGTAGCGCGTGCAGATCCTCAACATCTAGGGGTGAAAGAGGGTGGGGGAAAGATGGAAAGACCGAGAAAGAGAGGGGGAAGGATATAAATAAATAAAAATACAACAGGAAGGCTAAACCATATAGTAGGCTATGTTCTTTATCGATTGTCCATTAAAACAACAGGCTAATCTCTCGTCATCTGTTCACCTTTCCCTCTATACAGCACGTACAATACCGCCACTATCCACTGAGAGGCAGTGTCCCCTCATCATTACATTGCCACGGTCTCTGAGTCTCAGAGAATATAGCAGGGTCCGTTGACAGAGCGGATGAGGGGATAGAAAGAACCAGGTAAGTACCAGGATGTCCAGGCAGGCTGACTTAAGGAGGGTGATCTGGTCAGCGATGGTGAGGGTGGTGAAGCCGGGCAGGCGCTTGGCAAACTCCACGATCTTGATGATGCACTTGGTGGAGAGCTCACTGAACTTATCCCACAGCCCCAGGTCCAGCTGCACGCGCTGCTCTGCACTGGAGTTCTGGAGGATGGGAGAGACAGCAAGAGAAAGAGAGAGAGAGAGAGAGAGAGAGAGAGAGAGAGAGAGAGAGTGAGTGAGTGTGGGGATGGCAGGGACACAAACAGGGTTCTTATTAGACATTGATCAGGTAGAAGAGTTATTGGTTATTGTTTATTTATTTTTACCTTTACTTAACTAGGCAAGTCAGTAACCCGAACGACGCTGGGACAAATGTGTGCCGCCCTATGGGACTATCTCGATCACGGCTGGTTGTGATACAGCCCGGGATCGAACCAGGGTCTGTAGTGATGCCTCTAGCACTGAGATGCAATGCCGTAGACGGCTGCGCCACTCAGGAGCCTTTACCACGGGTATGACAAAACATGTATTTTTAACGCTCCAGTTTATAATAGCAATAAGGCATCTTGAGGGTTTGTGGTATATTGCCAATATATCACGGCTAAAGGGCTGTATTCATAAGAACAGCCATTAGCCGTGGTATATTGGCCATATACCACACGCCCTCGGGCCTTTTGCTTAATTATTATTCAGGTAGAATAATAACACCACTGACTGGACATCAACCAACTAGGTCGAATGTTCTCACAGTCTTACAGTACAGCAACCAATCACCTACCAAGCTCTCAAACATCAGCACAGAGACAAAGTGGAGTCGGAGTTCAACGGCTCAGACACGAGACGTACGTGGCAGGGTCTACAGACAATCACGGACTACAAAGGGGAAAACCAGCCACGTCACGGACACCAGCGTCTTGCTTCCGGACAAGCTGAACACCTTCTTTGCCCGCTTTGAGGATAACACAGTGACACCGACACAGCCCGCTCCCAAGGACCGCGGGCTCTTGTTCTCCGTGGCCGATGTGAGTAAGACATTTAAGCGCGTTAACCCTTGCAAGGCTGCCGGCCCAGACGGCATCCCTAGCCGCGTCCTCAGAGCATGCGCAGACCAGCTGGCTGGTGTGTTTACGGACATATTCAATCTCTCCCTATCCCAGTCTGCTGTTCCCACATGCTTCAAGATGTCCACCATTGTTCCTGTACCCAAGAAAGCAAAGATAACTGAACTAAATGACTATCGCCCCCGTACCATTCACTTCTGTCATCATGAAGTGCTTTGAGAGACTAGTCAAGGATCATATATTTTGCACCTTACCTGTCACCCTAGACCCACTTCAATTTACTTACTGCCCCAATAGGTTCACAGACCATGCAATTGCCATCGCACTGGACAAGAGGAATACCTATGTAAGAATGCCGTTCATTGACGGGCCGCCCCCAGGTGGTGAAGGTAGGAAACAACACCTTCACTTTGCTGATCCTCAACACAAGGGCCCCTCATGGGTGCGTGCTCAGCCCCCTCATGTACTCCCTGCTCACCCATGAATGCGTGGCCACGCCCGCCTCCAACTCAATCATCAAGTTTGCAGACGACACAACAGTAGTAGGCATGATAACCAAACATGTATATGTGACCAATGACATTTGATTTGATTTGATTTGGAGAAATTTGATTTACCCTAAACTGGCCTTTTGAGTTGGGGAAAGTGTGCATGTTCATAGTGGATTAGTGTCTTTACATGGGATGTGAATCAGTATGTTCTAACGGGGGAAAAAAGGACAAATACCCAAATGTATGAGACTCTTACAGTGTGGTATTTGCCCAGCTGCAGCAGTGAGGGGAAGGTGTCTTGGTGGGCCTTGCTGACTTTGTTGACCAGCTCCTCCAGTTCTCCACTCAGCTCATAGCTCTCCGGCGGCACCAACTCCTCCTTCACGTCCTTCTTCTTCTTGTTCCTGTCGTTGCGCACTGCTAGGGAGGAGAAGAGGAGGAGGGGGATTAAGAGGAGGATGAGGTGGAAGAGGAGGAGAGGAAGAGCAGAAGGAGGAACACAGCAACAGGTGAGTGAGGACTTCCGTTGGCTTCCCACTGACTCGCCGCAATTCGGTGATGTTGCGTACCAGTTAGTGAGCCATATTATACAATCCAGCTCATAACAGCACTTAAACAAAGTGATGACACTATCTCTCCATTCACTGTTATCTCCCTCCCTCTTCCTCCCTCCCTCTCCCTCCTCCCATTCTTTCCTTCCTCTCAGGATATCCAGAAATAGCAGGGGGACAATGTGATCCACGTCCTAACACACATCCCACACAAACAATACACCCACATAAGTGTCCCATGGGCAAACCTTCCCACCACTCACCTCACCTCGCACACACACTCTCACAGACATACACAGTCACATTGAGTAAATTGAGCTTTTTGTGACCAAGAATTTGCTATCACTCTCATTGTTTTTGTATTTGTCATAACAGAATGATCAGTTGGAGCCAAGTCAAAAAGCCTATTTTTACAGAGAGCGACTATACTGAAATGAAAGTGCGAACGAAAGGTGAGGGGTTTTGGTAGGGCAAGGGTGTGTTGAGAGTGAGATGACTGGTGAAACACCTAGTCTGTGTCCCTAAGGGCACCCTGTAACCGAGAAGGGCACTACTTTGCACCGGACAAAAGCAGTGCACTATATAGGGAATAGGGTGTAATTTGGAACGCTGATTCGCAGGAAGAGTCATTTCGTAACGTGATTAGTCACAAGGGTGGTACTGTGCCCAGTCTTTCCAAATCAGTACCCTGCTGCTTCTTCGTTTCACTTCCTACTTCCTCCTGGGTGAATCATTTTAGATCAAACTATACCAGCGACTATCTAAAAGCATATTGAGTGCTTTGTTTATATACTCTTGAGTGTGTGTGTGTGTGTGCACTTCCATGTGTGTGTTTGTGCATGAGCGTGTGTGCTTGCATTCCTGCTTCCGTATCACAGGGCCTGGATGTCCTAGGTCAGTAGTCCCCATCCCCCCAGCCTCGCTTACGTCTCTCACCTTCCTTGGACATGCCGACCTCGAAGCACTTCTGCAGTCGGCAGTACTGGCAGCGGTTCCTGGTGACCTTGTTGATCTGGCAGTTCTTGTCCCGGTGACAGGTGTACACCATGTTCTTCTGGATGCTGCGCCGGAAGAAGCCCTGGAGACGAGAGAAGAGAGGGGAAGGAGCAGATGAAACGCGGCCCGGTGGAGGGAGTGACATTGTAACGGCCACGCTATCTTTCACCCTTTCATGTCTGTTCATTTCTCAGATCCCGGGGATTCCCGACTGAAACATTTTAGCACGTTTTGTACTGTTGTGACTTCCTCATCCAGGCTTTGATCTCGTACATTCTCATGGCGACGCCTCGACGTCCCGTGTTCAATACTTTCACCCGCTCTATCCTTACAGCGTTCCCGACGTCATACTTTTGGACATTAGAAACGAGACCATTTGCATGCTGCCTGCCAGTGTTACGTTTGAGTGTTGTCAGTGCGTGTGATGATGCTGGTGATCATGAAGCAAAAGCAGGGGCCTCCTCACCTTGCAGCCCTCACAGGAGCTGACCCCGTAGTGATAGCCGGAGGACTTGTCCTGGCACACGAAGCAGGGCTTGTAGATACGTGGCGGGGGAGGTGGAGAGGGAGAGCTGGGGACCATCTCCTCTGAGCTGGTGCTCTGGGTCTCCACCGCTGCAGAATATAAGAGAGGTGGATGAGTCCTTTGATTTTTGTTACATTTTCTAGCTTTCAGTCGAATACTGCTGTTAGCGAGCCAGTTGCACTCAGTCACGCTTAGGTTAGACTACACCAAATAAAGACGGGGAGATTTTGGCTGACTATTGGTAGTGAGAAGATAGACACAGTCAGAATGGAATGGAAGACATGACTTTTAGTCCCATGTCCCCAGTGCACCCTACCATCATTCACCCTAAGGGGGCAGCACTGAGCCCTCAGGTCACAGATCAGAGTTCAGTGACTGTTTTAGAGTTGGGAGGGGCTGTAATTGACAGAGGTAAAGAAAACAAACCATTTTACAACAGGCAGATAAGTGGAGGTGTGATTGATTAGATTGACAGATCTCAGTCTCTGATAGGGCCTGGCGGCTGAATGGGCGGGGCTGTGGCTGCAGCTAGGGATCCCTCATTCCACAGTGACTCACTCACTGAGACTGGCATCCACTTGCCTCAGGAGAAATCTGCCACTCGCCCCACAAGGTAGCTAAGGTATAGGAAGATGAGAGAGCAAAATGTCCATGCACAACTGGTGTCCGCTTCGGTCTGTCCCTCCCACTGCTGCAGACTGCAGACTCAAACCCAGTCCCACACGCTGACTGCCATACCCACTGACGTCACAGTTGTACCTTGAGTCACATGCTCCTACGCTAAATTAAACATAATTATGTTCGAAATATGCTCCTTTTGGCACTGAGCTACACCACGTCTGGATTACATACTTCCCAAGAGAGACACACTCACACACACACAGGTGCGCGCACGACACACACACGCACGCATGCACGCACATGCCAACAGACATGCCGCCATCGGCACAGCCACACAGACACTGACAAACACACATACACTGCACACTCTCAGTAACAGGCACACACATGTTGACCCCCCCGTCCCCGTCCCAACACCACTTCTTTCAACTTTCACCCCTGGTCACCCCTCAAACTTCAACTCCCCAACTTCGACAGCTCCAGCCTCCAAAACGCCACCACCCCCTGACAAACAAACCCTATATTCCTCTCATTTCCTGGCCCTAAAATCCTCAGCCTGGCCCTGTCAGGGTTCAATAGAGGCCCAGACTTATAAGCTGGCCTATAAAGATAGTCTCATGGCTGGCCTGGAGGCCCCATCCCTGCTGGCCAGGCCTTTACTAGGATCCAGTCACCTTGGGCAAGCTATTCACACCACCAGCTGTAGACCCAGGCCCGTGAAAAACAGCAGCGAAAATCATAAAATAAAAACAGGGAGGCTCTAGAATTCTAACTTTTACTGCCTCCCGCCTCCCCCTAACACCTTCAATGGACACCACAGGGCTAGCTTACATTTAACCTACAATCCCCCCTCCTCCAGTCCCCCTTCCCTCCTTTCCTCCTCTCCCCCTTTCCCTCATACCCAAACCACCAGCTTGCCTTTTTTACGAGAGAGGGTACTTCAAAAAGAAGGGAAAAGGGGGTATAAAAGGAGGAGTGTGATTAAAGAAAAACAGAGAAAGCCAGGGGACAGAAAAGGGGAGGAGGTGAGAGGAGGACACAGTTGTTGCCACTCAGGGCTAGCCTTGTTCGATACCAAGATGACCATTACTGCTACGGCTGTTAGCTACTGCTGCTGTAACTCTGCTACTGTTACTACTGCTACTACCACTGTAACTCTGCTACTGTTACTACTGCTACTACCACTGTAACTCTGCTACTGTTACTACTGCTGCTGCCACTGTAACTCTGCTACTGTTACTACTGCTACTGCCACTGTAACTCTGCTACTGTTACTACTGCTGCTGCCACTGTAACTCTGCTACTGTTACTACTGCTGCTGCCACTGTAACTCTGCTACTGTTACTACTGCTGCTGCCACTGTAACTCTGCTACTGTTACTACTGCTGCTGCCACTGTAACTCTGCTACTGTTACTACTGCTACTGCCACTGTAACTCTGCTACTGTTACTACTGCTACTGCCACTGTAACTCTGCTACTGTTACTACTGCTGCTGCCACTGTAACTCTGCTACTGTTACTACTGCTACTACCACTGTAACTCTGCTACTGTTACTACTGCTGCTGCCACTGTAACTCTGCTACTGTTACTACTGCTACTACCACTGTAACTCTGCTACTGTTACTACTGCTGCTGCCACTGTAACTCTGCTACTGTTACTACTGCTACTGCTACTGCCACTGTAACTCTGCTACTGTTACTACTGCTACTGCCACTGTAACTCTGCTACTGTTACTACTGCTACTGCTACTGCCACTGTAACTCTGCTACTGTTACTACTGCTGCTGCCACTGTAACTCTGCTACTGTTACTACTGCTGCTGCCACTGTAACTCTGCTACTGTTACTACTGCTACTGCTACTGCCACTGTAACTCTGCTACTGTTACTACTGCTACTGCCACTGTAACTCTGCTACTGTTACTACTGCTGCTGCCACTGTAACTCTGCTACTGTTACTACTGCTACTGCCACTGTAACTCTGCTACTGTTACTACTGCTACTGCTACTGCCACTGTAACTCTGCTACTGTTACTACTGCTGCTGCCACTGTAACTCTGCTACTGTTACTACTGCTACTGCCACTGTAACTCTGCTACTGTTACTACTGCTGCTGCCACTGTAACTCTGCTACTGTTACTACTGCTGCTGCCACTGTAACTCTGCTACTGTTACTACTGCTACTGCCACTGTAACTCTGCTACTGTTACTACTGCTACTGCCACTGTAACTCTGCTACTGTTACTACTGCTACTGCCACTGTAACTCTGCTACTGTTACTACTGCTGCTGCCACTGTAACTCTGCTACTGTTACTACTGCTACTGCCACTGTAACTCTGCTACTGTTACTACTGCTACTGCCACTGTAACTCTGCTACTGTTACTAATGCTACTGCCACTGTAACGCTGCTACTGTTACTACTGCTACTGCCACTGTAACTCTGCTACTGTTACTACTGCTGCTGCCACTGTAACTCTGCTACTGTTACTACTGCTACTGCTGCTGCCACTGTAACTCTGCTACTGTTACTACTGCTGCTGCCACTGTAACTCTGCTACTGTTACTACTGCTACTGCCACTGTAACTCTGCTACTGTTACTACTGCTACTGCCACTGTAACTCTGCTACTGTTACTACTGCTGCTGCCACTGTAACTCTGCTACTGTTACTACTGCTACTGCCACTGTAACTCTGCTACTGTTACTACTGCTGCTGCCACTGTAACTCTGCTACTGTTACTACTGCTGCTGCCACTGTAACTCTGCTACTGTTACTACTGCTGCTGCCACTGTAACTCTGCTACTGTTACTACTGCCACTACTACTACTAGAGATAATCATTGTCCACAGCCTAAATTCCTTCTCAGAAACATCTTGAGGTAAATCTGTTAAATCTGTTAGAGGAATAATCCCAATACTAAAGTTACAAATCACCCTCTACTCGAACCACTTTGAAAAGAAGTGACTGTGTCTGGACTCATATTCCCTATATAGTACAGTACTCTTGACCCAGGTCAGAAATGGGCCGAGGTCAAACGCCGTGCACTAAATAGGGGATAGGGTGCCATTGGGTATGCACATTGTTTCTGCAGCAGTGGAGCTGCAGCTATCCTCGTGGCCCTGAATGTATCAAACACGGGGAACGAGTGGAACCGCGCAGAACGTGCCGGGAACCTGTGTGTTCATGCAATAATAACAGCAGTAAACGGGCCATGTGTTGACGAGTCCTATGAAAAGGACAACTCCTGTGTGGGGTCTAGAAATGGATACTGTCTGTTGCTGACTGACACGGCCTGAGTGGCGGAGAGGTGGAACAAGAGAAAGAGAGGGAGGGGGGCAGCGAGAGAGAGAGAAGGGGGATGAAGTGAGAGAGAAGGGGATGAAGTGAGAGAGAGAAGGGGGATGAAGTGAGAGAGAGAAGGGGGATGAAGTGAGAGAGAGAAGGGGGATGAAGTGAGAGAGAGAGAGAGATAAACTAGGACAGAGACGGAACTGCTTGCTGCCGTGGTAAAACAGAATATGACTCCTTTTCTCTCTCTCTCTCTCTCTCTCTCTCTCTCTCTCTCTCTCTCTCTCTCTCTCTCTCTCTCACACACAGACGCACGCACACTCACTCACACACTCACACACGCACACACGCAAACACACTCCTATCCAAATACCGCTCCACATTTACCCCACCCCGAGAAAGCAGGCCCACATTTAATGATCAATCAACCCCCCTGAGCCCCTTCCCCTGTCTTTTCATGTCTACCCCTGTCTCCCAAACCCAGCTCATCTCTGTTTAGAAAACAAATGCTTCTGAAATGAGAGGCCCTCTTATCAGTTCTGAAGCCTGGACCTCAATTTGCATGACAATCCCCCTCTGGAGGGCTGCAGGCTGGTGATGGACGAGAGGTGGGTGGTAGGTGGTGGGTGGGGGCTATGTGTAAGGGGTGACAGAGGGGAGGAGAAGAGAAGAGAGGAGGGTATAGTTGAGTTATGAGTAGCCACTGCTCATTTCCTGCTAAGTATCAGTTTACCTCTAATCCTTCTCTTTCAATGGCCTCTGTACACAAGTGGCCCAGCTGCACTGGCCTGGCCTACACTAATCCCCAGTCTCACACACACTCACACACACACAAACGCAACACACACACACACACGTAGGCACGAGGACACAGTGCACACACACACAAGCATGCACGTACACACACACCCCTCCATCTGCGGAGTTACATCAGTAACATCCTATCACTGCACCTCATTAGACGTGAAATGTAAGTGCACTAGACAGAAATAGCCGTTTAGCTGAAGGTCATTTACATTCAATTCTAGGTCAACATCAACTGGGCCAATTGACTTCCCTTGATGTTGAGTGGAGTGGAGAGGAGTGGAGAGGGGAGGAGTGGAGAGGAGTGGAGATGGGAGGAGTGGAGAGGCAAGGAGAGGAGAGGAGTGAAGAGGCAAGGAGAGGAGTGGAGAGGTGAGGAGCGGAGTAGAGTGGAGAGAGGAGGAGTGGAGAGGCAAGTAGTGAAGTGGAGAGGGGAGGAGAGGGGAGGGGAGTGGAGAGGCAAGGAGAGGAGTGGAGAGGGGAGGAGTGGAGTGGAGAGGAGTGGAGTGGAGAGGAGTGGAGAGGGGAGGGGAGTGGAGAGGCAAGGAGAGGAGTGGAGAGGGGAGGAGTGGAGAGGGGAGGAGTGGAGTGGAGAGGGGAGGAGTGGAGAGGCAAGGAGAGGAGTGGAGAGGCAAGGAGAGGAGTGGAGAGGCGAGGAGCGGAGTAGAGTGGAGAGAGGAGGAGTGGAGAGGGGAGGTGTGGAGAGGCAAGGAGAGGAGAGGATTGGAGAGGCAAGGAGAGGAGTGGAGCGGAGTAGAGTGGAGAGAGGAGGAAAGGAGAGGAGTGGAGAGGAAAGGAGAAGAGTGGAGAGGAGTGGAGAGGAAAGGAGAGGAGTGGAGAGGAGTGGAGAGGGGAGGAGTGGAGAGGAGAGGGGTGGAGAGGAGGGGAGAGGAGTGGGGTGGAGAGGGGAGGAGTAGAGAGGGGATGAGTGGAGTGGAGAGAAGTGGAGTGAAGAGGAGAGGAGAGTGGGTGCAATAACAATTTAATTGTGAGCAGAGCAAAGGCTTGACTGTTGACTGTGTGCCTCAGAGCTGGGACGATAAACCGGAAATTATCAACACTGACCGCGCCAACCATTTATCGAGGGCAGTGAACTGGTATCGATAATCACGATAAGTGAGAAATGAAACAAGTCTGCTAATACAGGCTATTACTGACGGTACATTTGATAGTTACAACATTCCTAGTAGTAGTAGTAGTTGTAAGGTAATATACGAAAGTAGCTTAACTGGTGCAAATGAACATTATAAACATATCATTGCATTTCTCATTATTCTGGTATGGCTCTCTGTCCATATCGCCCAGCTCTAGTGCCTCAGGCGTTTTGTGTTGTTGCACAACCCTCATTTTAACCCGAGCAGCTCGGCTAGCATATGACACCCTGGCAGAGGAACAACTATTCTTTCACAATAGACTGCCTGTCGATGTGGTCTACGTGACTGTGGGTATGATTGAGTCTTCACTGGGACACTGTTCCAGAGAGTCTTGGCATGTGAGTGAGGGTGTGTGTGTGTGTGTGTGTGTGTGTGCGTGCGTGTGTGTGCGTGTGTGTGTGCTAGCCCGTATGCGAATAGAACTGTGGACTTTGAATTCAGAGTGGGCACTCTTCCAGCCAGTGGCTCTGCCCAGTCTCTGCAGGCTACACTCCTCTGCTCTCGGCTTCCACACACTGTACTGCTCTGAAGTGCCGCGGTGCTTGTATCTGCTAGTTGTGACGCTGTTTATCGCTCTTTGTATTGGCCGTGTTTACTGCAGACTGTTACATTCCACCGATGGCCACATCTCTAACTTCATTACTGAACCCACAGCTGTGTTTTATTTCCCTTGCATGTCACTGTCAGAGGCCAGAGAGTGAGATGAGATTGGCCGAGACTATCTGAACACTGTGTGTGTGTGTGTACTGTGTGTGTGTGTACTGTGTGTGTGTGTCTACTGTGTGTGTGTGTGCACTGTGTGTGTGTGTACTGTGTGTGTGTGTACTGTGTGTGTGTGTACTGTGTGTGTGTGTACTGTGTGTGTGCCTACTGTGCGTGTGTGTAGTGTGTGTGTGTGTGTGTGTGTCTGCGCGTGGGCACGCGTTTTGTGCTTTGTCTGTGTGCCCTTACAGAAAAACCACATGATTTCACATGTGGAAAGTCACATGACTAAGTAAGGGTGTCCTGTGCACGTATGTGTGAGGCAGTGTGCGAGGGAGTGAAGGACAGTTGTGTCTGTGTAGACGAGACAGGGTGGCCTGACAGACTGACAGAAGGGCACCAGATTGAGAGGAGCTTGTGGAACAGTGGGGGCAGAAAGGTAAGCTGACCCACTGGGCAGAGCCCCTGGCACCTAAACCCAATGGCACAAGGCTGTGGCCCTACCGGAAGAGCCCTGCTTTACTTTAATACTGCACTACAGACAAAAAGACAGGGATTCTCCAACTGTTGATGGGTGTCTCTACTACTCCACTGTATCACGGTAACCCCAGAACGAGCCTGTGCCACAACATAAGGGACAGAGAGAGTGGCATCCCTCCATTGTTTGTCGTGCCAGTATAGTGCCACCTCTCTCTCTTTCTGTCTCTCTCTCTTTCTGTCTCTCCCTCCCTCGGTCTCTCTCTCCCTCCCTCTGTCTCTCCCTATCTCGGTCTCTCTCAGTCTCTCCCTCTCCCAGTCTCCCTCAGTCTCTCCCTCCCCCGGTCTCTCTCTCTCTCTCTCTCTCTCTCTCTCTCTCTCTCTCTCTCTCTCTCTGTCTCTCCCTCCCTCGGTCTCTCTCTCCCTCCCTCTGTCTCTCCCTCTCTCGGTCTCCCTCAGTCTCTCCCTCCCTCAGTCTCTATCTCTCTCTCTGCCCACCTCTTCCTGCCACCCCTCTTGTGTAAGGCCCTTCAGCACCATACACGTTTCCTTCCTCTTTCTTTTGTCGCACTCCCTTCTTCCGGAGGCTCTGATGCAGTTCTTTATCGTCTCCCCCCTGTGGCGTCATGGCTTTTTACATGGGTTGACAGCTCATGTACCAACCCTGGGCTAAACTCTTCCTTCTACTGACACTAGCAGCTCTATACCCCTGTGGTCAAGACAGGTTGAAACATTGCCAATCATCCTGATGACTTTTACTGTTCAAGCTCTATTGCTGTAAGCTCTCTTGAATCACTGTGTACCTTTCAACTGGGAAAGTGTCCCTTTTTCAGCTTGTCTGGACTCTTCCAGGCCTGTGATAAATAAAACTGGACAGGGACTGGTTCAGCACTCAGAGGGGAGGAGAGGAGATGAGAGGATGAGATGAGGAGAGGGAGAGGAGGAGAGGAAGAGAAGGGTGAGGTGGTGGAGGGGAGGAGAGGAGAGGGGGAAGAGGAGAGGGAGAAGGGGAGAGGAGGGGAGGGAGAGAAGAGGAGGGAGAGGGCGAGGAGGGGAGGAGAGGGAGAGGAGAGGAAAAGAAGGAGAGGAGAGGAGTGGAGAGGGAGAGGAAGGGAGAGGGGGAGAAGAGGAGAGGAGAGGAGTGGAGAGGGAGAGGAAGGGAGAGGGGGAGAAGAGGAGAGGAGAGGAAACACCAATGCAGACAGAGCAGAGAACCCACCAACTTAACCCACCCCACAGGACTTTTCACCCTGCTGTCATAACCAGCACCAAGTCACGAAACACACACGCAGACATATGTGTGTATGCACACTGTCTGAGAGAGAGAGAGAGAGAGAGAGAGAGAGAGAGAGAGAGAGAGAGAGAGAGAGAGAGAGAGAGAGAGAGAGAAAATCACTCTATGGCATTGCCATGTACATGAAGAATCACCAGTCCCCGTTCCACAAATGCAAATATTGCATAAGTGTGTTTTCTGACGTGTAGACCTGACGTTCTGAGTTCTATAATGTTGTATGGGTACCTGCAGATTGTAAGTATGCTCCTGGTACTGACCCTGCATATACAGCAGCGTACCTTCTATGGTTCCCTCCTATATTACTCATTGTATTGTATTGATATTATTCCCTCTTACCTTGACATTAAATACTGCATTGTTTGGGAAAGATTTCACTGTCTTACACCTGCTGTGTCCTGTAAAATACACGTTGAAACTTCAAACATCCAGACAAGGTGGGCAGCCCAGACCAGAGCAGGAAGGCAGGCAGGCAGCCCAGACCAGAGCAGGAAGGCAGCCCAGACCAGAGCAGAGCAGGAAGGCAGGCAGGCAGCCCAGACCAGAGCAGGAAGGCAGGCAGGCAGCCCAGACCAGAGCAGGAAGGCAGGCAGGCAGCCCAGACCAGAGCAGGAAGGCAGGCAGGCAGCCCAGACCAGAGCAGGAAGGCAGGCAGGCAGCCCAGACCAGAGCAGGAAGGCAGGCAGGCAGCCCAGACCAGAGCAGGAAGGCAGGCAGGCAGCCCAGACCAGAGCAGGAAGGCAGGCAGGCAGCCCAGACCAGAGCCGGAAGGCAGGCAGGCAGGCCAGACCAGAGCAGGAAGGCAGGCAGGCAGCCCAGACCAGAGCAGGAAGGCAGGCAGGCAGCCCAGACCAGAGCAGGAAGACAGGCAGGCAGCCCAGACCAGAGCAGGAAGGCAGGCAGGCAGCCCAGACCAGAGCAGGAAGGCAGGCAGGCAGCCCAGACCAGAGCAGGAAGGCAGGCTGGCAGCCCAGACCAGAGCAGGAAGGCAGGCTGGCAGCCCATACCAGAGCAGGAAGGCAGGCAGGCAGTCCAGACCAGAGCAGGAAGGCAGGCAGGCAGCCCAGACCAGAGCAGGAAGGCAGGCAGGCAGCCCAGACCAGAGCAGGAAGGCAGGCAGGCAGCCCAGACCAGAGCAGGAAGACAGGCAGGCAGCCCAGACCAGAGCAGGAAGGCAGGCAGGCAGCCCAGACCAGATCAGGAAGGCAGGCTGGCAGCCCAGACCAGAGCAGGAAGGCAGGCTGGCAGCCCATACCAGAGCAGGAAGGCAGGCAGGCAGTCCAGACCAGAGCAGGAAGGCAGGCAGGCAGCCCAGACCAGAGCAGGAAGGCAGGCAGGCAGCCCAGACCAGAGCAGGAAGGCAGGCAGGCAGCCCAGACCAGAGCAGGAAGGCAGGCAGGCAGCCCAGACCAGAGCAGGAAGGCAGGCAGGCAGCCCAGACCAGAGCAGGAAGGCAGGCAGGCAGCCCAGACCAGAGCAGGAAGGCAGGCAGGCAGCCCAGACCAGACCAGAAAGGCAGGCAGGCAGCCCAGACCAGAGCAGGATGGCAGGCAGGCAGCCCAGACCAGAGCAGGAAGGCAGGCAGGCAGCCCAGACCAGAGCAGGAAGGCAGGCAGGCAGCCCAGACCAGAGCAGGAAGGCAGGCAGGCAGCCCAGACCAGAGCAGGAAGGCAGGCAGGCAGCCCAGACCAGAGCAGGAAGGCAGGCAGGCAGCAGGTGGGACCGGTAACCCGCTTGTGTCCCCGTGGCGTTTCAGTCTGAGACAGGCGCAGAGCGGCACACTCCTTCAAACCAGCCTTTCTTCTTTACAACACCTCATAAAAAGAGACTTTTGATTTCTGGGCCTTGATGGAGCCAGCCAAGCCAACAGCTACTGGCACAGAGTTAACTCCCTTTCTGTTCCTGCATCCCACCACCAGACCAGCCTGTCAAACCACACCGAGTTTCAAACAGCCATACTACCCACCACCACCGGCGGCCCCCTTCAAGCCCCCGGGGCGGCCTAAAGAAAGACCTGCGGAGGAGAGGGGGGAACCAACAGAAGTGGGCATTTTACAAAAGGAACGTCTCAGAAATGAATCAGATGTAATCATGCAGTGTAACAGGCTATTCTGAAGGCAGAGGCAGGAGGAAGCAGACAGACAAGTCCAAATGTGCAGATAATCTCCCCCTGCATCCTGTGGTGAGCACCAGCCGACTGTTCATCTGGCCACAAGCACCATGAAAGAGAGCAGTCTTCTTCAGTGACTGCTGCCTACAGTAACCCAGATCTGGCAGTGATACAGGCCTCAGCTATTACTCAGACAGACTGACAGCGTTTGGAAGGAAACAAATATTATTTGAACCCACCGTGTCTGTCTGGTGGTGGGGACAGGAGACATTCGTCTCCAGACTGTTTAAAAAAAAATGCTATCCCTGGGCCGTCGTCTGTCCGCCTAGCCTTCCTCTCACCACCTGTAGTGCTACCTCTTGTCTGTCTGTCTGTCTGTCTGTCTGTCTGTCTGTCTGTCTGTCTGTCTGTCTGTCTGTCTGTCTGTCTGTGCAACTAGCGCTACTGCAGCTCATTCGATTGCTATTGCTTCCTCCACACAACAATAGAAACCTGAAAAGTAGAAGTAGCCCACCGTGGCAGGACGTGAGGGACAAAAGAGGACAATGTAAACAACAACAGTACTACTCATGGCTCCACAACTACCGACGACATTTCAGAAACCCTGCCCTGTTTGGGGTAGATCACACTTTAACATTAGCCTAGTCCCAGATTTCTTTTGTGTGTGCTGGTCTTGCGATCTCCTGAGGTCACTGTCATACTATAGGAGTTGGGCTATACAGCACAAACAGACCTGGAACCAGGCTAGCTCTGCTTACATTACAATGACATTTTTGGTCATTGAGCAGTCGCTCGTATACAGAGCGACTTTACACTGTTCTTAGCCCAGATTCTCCGTACATACAGTACTGGTCAAAAGGTTTTAGAACGCCTACTCATTCAAGGGTTTTTCTGCATTTTTACTATTTTCTACATTGTAGAATAATAGTGAAGACATCAAAACTATGAAATAACGCATATGGAATTATGCTTATTTGAGCTGTTCTTGCCATAATATGGACTTGGTCTTTCACCAAATAGGGCTATCTTCTGGATTCCACCCCCTACCTTGTCACAACACAACTGATTGGCTCAAACGCATTAAGAAGGAAAGAAAATCCACAGATTAACTTTGAAGAAGGCACACCTGTTAATTGAAATGCATTCCAGGTGATTACCTCGTGAATCTGGTTGAGAGAATGCCAAGAGTGTGCAAAGCTGTCATCAAGGCAAAGGATGGCTTTTTGAAGAATCTCCAATCTAAAATAGATTTATGTAACACTTTTTGGGTTGTACATGATTCCATATGTGTTATTTCATAGTTTTGATTTCTTCAGTATTATTCTACAATGTAGAAAATAGTCCAAATAAAGAAAACCCTTGAATGCTTAGATGTTCCCAAACTTTTGACCGATTGTGTATGTATCTTTTTTTTTGTCTCTGTCTGACTAAAACTGCTGCTGTCAAAGACAGAGAGAGACTGCTGTCAACATGATTTGCGTTTGCGAGAGAGTGGTAGCAATCTGTACGTTTTGGTACTGAGAATAAAGTTGCGTCTTAAATTGCACCCTGTTCCCTATACAGTGCACTACGTTTGACCAGGGCCCCTATGGGCCCTAGCCAAAAGTAGTGCACTATATAGGGAATAGGGTGCCAGTTAAGACGCAGCCTAAGTCGTGTTTTGACTTTCCCCTGCATGCAGTTGGCCTGACTGATCCTGGCACCAGTCACCAGTCACTTCAGATGGCAAAACACAGCCTGAGAAACTTCTGCTTTGAGCAACAGAAAATAGAGAAATGACGTGTTTGTGTACGTGAGGCTCTTACTTTTCACTTTAGCTTGGCAACCACCTGACTAAGGGAAGGGGTTGCCCAACGTTCACTACGGGTGGGGAGATTCAGACAATGACTCTATATGATGACAGAGCTGAGAACACCTCACTCTGTCTGCAGAGGTCCACTGGTTAAAAAGTCAAATAAGTTCCCTTTTGATCTAGCCAGGTCTCAGATCGGTTTGTGCCGTTTAGCCAGTGACAAGACCATAGAACACGAGTTGGCTAAACAGCACAAAACAGATCTGGGACCAGGCTACCTGAAGTAACACCCGTGAGTCACCTTGAGACGAAGAACTGCCCCATTAACAAGTTGAACCACAATAGCGTTTTATTTTGAACCAACACAGCTTTCCTAAATAGAGCATGAATCCGGTTTATAACTCCAAAGTGAAAGCTAGCTGTCTGACTCCAGCACGACAGCACACATCCATTCAAAAAGATGGATGTTTCCAGTAGAGGAGTGAGAGGATTGAGCCAGGGCACGTGAAGTTCTGTTGTTGGCTTCAAACTGACAGACACAGACAGAGTTCCTAGGGGACTGCAGAGACTGGGCTTTGGTACTGGGCCAAGGCACACCCTCAGATGCACACGCGCACACACACAAGCACATGCCTTCTGAAGTACTGAAAGGCGCACCTTTTTAACGCAGATACGCATGACAACACATGACCGTTCTTCATCAGTGACCATACTTCCAAAACACACACACACCGCAGAGTTAACAGAGTGGCTATATGGCACAGTACCTGGCAGAGTGGCTATATGGCACAGTACCTGGCAGAGTGGCTATATGGCACAGTACCTGGCAGAGTGGCTATATGGCACAGTACCTGGCAGAGTGGCTATATGGCACAGTACCTGGCAGAGTGGCTATGTGGCACAGTACATGGGGTGCCCCCCCCAGTCCAGCCCAACCAAAGCCCTAGTCACTCTCCAACACTCTGCTAAGGTAATGGGAATAAATACATTCTAACCACTGTGTGTCTGCTGCGTAAACGCAACCCATTCACACAGAGTGGAGTCTCCCTCCATCTCCTCTCGCTCTCATTCTCTCCGTGTCTGGCCTGAGCCTCTCATAACAGTGGGCCCTAGCAACGGTGGAGCCAAGCCGTCAGTCAATAACACGCTGGTAACAGAACCTCTCCCTTCACACTGAGCTCACACATGGTTCCAGACGGACAAACACACACACACATACACAGTTGCACGCAAGCACACACACACACACACACACCAGCCCGGAAGCCCATTGCCCACGCCTCAGCAGAGTGGGGAAAGTGCCTCGCAGGCAAACACTGCTAACCGTAAACAAGCACAATGCCAACAGGGATTGGTGGCAGCGAGAGACACTTCCTTTGTGCCCACCAACCAACCATACTGTTTGTGAAAGCATTTTGAGGACCACAATGGAAATAAGTCCTTGACTTTCCTTAGCACCACATTGGTTCGCAAACCATTGAATCTAAGCTCTTTGAAAGCCCTCACCTTCCTTCCATCCTCATACTGTATGAGCCATGGGGCTGGGTACCAAATGGCAGCCTATTACCTATTCCCTATATAGTGCACATGCAGCACTATCGCAGAAATAGTGCACAATGTCGGGAATGTGGTGCCATTTGGCAACATATTCCCTGTCGGTTCAGACTATGTGGGTAGGAGACTCTGGGACACAAACGTTTGAATTCACTTGAGGTTGAGGTTAGGGTTAGCTGTGTAACTTGAGGTTGGGGTGTAGCTGCGTAACTTGAGGTTGGGGTGTAGCTGTGTAACTTGAGGTTGGGGTGTAGCTGTGTAACTTGAGGTTGGGGTGTAGCTGTGTAACTTGAGGTTGGAGTGTAGCTGCGTAACTTGAGGTTGGGGTTAGGGTTAGCTGTGTAACTTGAGGTTGGGGTATAGCTGCGTAACTTCAGGTTGGGTGTAGCTGCGTAACTTGAGGTTGGGGTGTAGCTGCGTAACTTGAGGTTGGGGTGTAGCTGCGTAACTTGAGGTTGGGGTTAGGGTTAGCTGTGTAACTTGAGGTTGGGGTATAGCTGTGTCACTTGAGGTGGGAGCTACCATTGTGGTCCTGTGGCTGACAGACATAATCACTGCTTCTAAGAAATCTGGTTCATAAACAACATATATATATAAAAGCAGAGATTTCAACCCACACGGACAGGAAGAGAAAGCCTGGTCGCAGATCTGTTTGTGCTACTGCATTGCCCTCTCGGATGGTCATTTTGCTGCAACAATGACCCATAGGAGTTGGTGAGACAGCACAAACAGATCTGGGACCAGATTGGGAAGAGGAGAATAACCTAGCTCATCAACAACAACACCCATAAAAACACTGATTTCAACCCACATGGATGGGAAGAGATAGAGATAGTCTGGTCCCAGGACTGTTTGTGCTGGTATCAGCTGTCCTCCATGTTCGGCTTGACAATGACCATAGAAGTTAGCAAGACAACACAAAAAGGAAACAGGGCATCTGTCCCTTTTGCATCCATGTGGGTTGAAATTAGTACTTGTGTAGTTTATGTACTAGATTGTGTAGAGTGTAGTGATCACGTATAAAGAGAAAGCTAGCCAGTGCATGTGAGGTGACTGGTGCCCATCCAGGTTATGTTGATTAGACTAACAGACAGATCTGTCCTATTTACAGTTTACAGTGTGGAAGGGCTATAAGCTGTCAGGACAGTGTGGAGCTAGATTCCAGCAAGCCACTGTGGAATCTAGCCTTGGCACGTCCTGGCTAACCTAACCCTGTCTGTGGGTCTGACACAGCAGTCCCAGCGCCAGTGGTTTTGGGCTACGGGCACACACACACAAGCAAGCGCTTACACATGCGCGCGCGCTATGCACACACACCGACACATGCGGACACAGGTAGATTTACACCTTCTCATTCACACCCAAGTCCAACACCCACCCACACACAGCCAGACAGACAGGCCTTACAAGAATTTCTAGCCAGCATTGGGTTCGGGATGTGTGTTATTTTAGCCTGCACTTTTTTTGTCTAAAAACTCTACTATTCCTTCCCTGAACAAATAGAAGTTTAAGGGCAGTGTATGAAGGATCAGGCCTAGGGGTGTGCATGTCTGTGTGGCACACAATGGCTGTTTGAAATTCAAAAGGAAAAATGACGGTTTTTCTTTTCCCTCGGTCGTATCAGTTACGCTGAAATGACCTGGCAATCAGCTGACTCTTTAAGCCTTTTAACTTCCTACACTTCCATTTGACGTGATGCTGACGGGATCAGCAGGGTTTATGTCTGTATTACAGCACTGACTAGTCCACATTCCTGCTGCTGCCCTTCCATGCAATGTACCCCTCACCCCACCCCAAGTCTCTCTCACGCACGCGCACACACACACACACACACACACACACACACACACACACACACACACACACACACACACACACACACACACACACACACACACACACACACACACACACACACACACACACACACACACACACACACACACACACACACACAATCGCTCCTAACCATCCCTCCTCACCAACCAGCCAACCAACTATCTATTCACAGTCCTGCCCCCTCAGGCATTCTAATCTTTTAATTGGATCTTTTGTAATTCTAATGAAATAACTGCAGAGTTCCATTAGCAAGAGAGAATGATCTGTAGTTCCGTTAGGACAGAGAAGGATCTGAACTGCTCGGTGTGACAGTGGTCACAGGGACCACTTAGCAGTCTGTGGCTACGTCTCGAAGGGCACAATATTTCCTATAGAGTCCGCCTGGGCCCTGGTCAAAAGCAGTGCACTATATAGGGGACTACGGTGCCATTTGGGGCACATCCTGTCTTTTCCTCCCAGCTAGGTAGTTATAGGACCTGTTTCATTTAGCTTATCAATTCACATTGAACAGTACATTAAGGGAAAACAAAGAGCTGTGTGTGTGTGTGAGTGTGTTTGTGCGTGTGCGAGCGTGCGCGCGCGCGTGCGTACAATGAGGAGAGAGAAGAGAGATCCAATCGAAAACAATCAACATGTGACCAGTTAGACTCGCCCTATTGGTTAAAAAAAGAAGAGGAAAGCTTTCAAATAGAACTCTATCACATGTATTACAGCTAAATTGCTAGATCCTTCGATGTGCAAGAACATGTCGGTAATGCAAAAGGCGGGGTATCACTGCTGCGTCATCCTTCGGCGTCTCATAGGAAGTTGACTAATTTAGCTCGTCGTGACGACGTCTGAATGCGTTATTATGGTATGTCTCCACCATGACCCTTTTCCTGTCCATAACATGTGAGAAAAGGAAATTGTGTTATCCTTGCAGCACAGGGACATAGAAAGTGAAGAAACAGCAGATGTGCCTTTCATTCGTACCGTCAAATATGATCCAGTAGGAGTCATTTCAAAATCACCCCACCATTTTCCTTCCCATACAGCCCTGACGTATTACTGCAAACTACATTTACATCAGACACTTGAAGAGCAGTAGGCTACAAGGACACCAAATATGTCGTGGATCTGACATTGGCCAGCCCATAGCCTCTCCGTAACCTCTGACATTGGCCAGCTCATAGCCTCTCAGTAACCTCTGACATTGGCCAGAAGAGAAGAAGGAGTCACCAATCACCAGATAGAAAACGGGAACGCGGATCATGACCACACACTAAAAGTCCCCTTTGATTCTGACCAGGCAGACTAACAGCAATGACACCGCAAGGAAATCCAAAATCTACCCCACTGATTTCCAGAATTGCCTTCGAGTAACTTTTCTTTATTAGCATGGTGTCTGTTTGTCAGAATTGCTTTTGAGTAACTTTTCTTTATTAGCATGGTGTCTGTTTGTCAGAATTGCTTTTGAGTAACTTTTCTTTATTAGCATGGTGTCTGTTTGTCAGAATTGCTTTCGAGTAACTTTTCTTTATTAGCATGGTGTCTGTTTGTCAGAATTGCTTTCGAGTAACTTTTCTTTATTAGCATGGTGTCTGTTTGTCAGAATTGCTTTCGAGTAACTTTTCTTTATTAGCATGGTGTCTGTTTGTCAGAATTGCTTTCGAGTAACTTTTCTTTATTAGCATGGTGTCTGTTTGTCAGAATTGCTTTCGAGTAACTTTTCTTTATTAGCATGGTGTCTGTTTGTCAGAATTGCTTTCGAGTAACTCTTCTTTATTAGCATGGTGTCTGTTTGTCAGAATTGGAATAAACGGATGATAATGACGTGACTCAACAATGAATCACCGTGTTGCTAATGTTTGGATTGCGTATAGAGAGTTGTGGGAGAAAATTTTTTCGATTTAAAAACAAATATGATGTTCAATCCTTCACTAACTCTGGTTTCAGAGTCCTCCCTAACAAAATAAGAAACAAACCGAATATCTAGGACAAATGTAGGAACGAGTGTCATGCTTTAACAGCTCACCGGGAAAAGAGTCAAGGAGTCATGAATGTTGTTCATTTTATGACAGTAGAGCTGAGTAGAGACACTCATAGCGGAGTGTCTCTACTTTTGGGGAGTTTAGCTCGTTAGCTCGCTGCTAGCCCCCTGTTTTTGTCCCAAATGGCACCCTATTCCCTTCATAGTGCACTCCTTTTGACCAGGACCCATACGCCATAGCAGTGCGCTGTGAAGGGCGTAGGGTATCATTTGGGACGCGGACGCTGTGCTCTGCAGCTGGCCAGGCCTAATGAGAGAGAGATCAGACTTAAACATCAATTCATCTGCCTCATTGAAGAGGACAATGAGGGGCAACTGGTTCAGCAAGGTTAAATAAAGGTTAAATAAAATAAATAAAAGTAAGGAGAGCTATCATGGCTGCTGCTCGTGTAGGACGGGGCCACTTTGTTTACTACGGTTATTGGGCACAGAGGGACAGAAACAGCACATCGCACACACATGGATGCACACGCACACACGCACACACGCACAGCAACACGGACTGATAGTTCTGCCTACCTCAGGGCAACCTGGCCTCTCTCTCTCTCTCTCTCGACTCTCTTTCCAGGAACAAAAAAAATAAAAAATACATTTGGGACCTGACCGGCTACTTTTTAAATGTGTGTGTGGGGGTCAGAGTGAAAGACTAGTGAGGTCTCTGATTGACTAAATAAACACATCTCCTCTTGTTATCATGAGAGCTCCCTGGCTGGCTGTAGAAGAGAGGAGATGAGAGGGGAGGAGGGAGGGAGGAGAACAGGAAAGAAAGAATAAAGCAAAGGAGAGGAGAGGAGAGGAGAGGCTGGTCTGCATGGAGTCCCCCTAGGCCTCCCCTGGCCTGACAGGGCATCTGTCTTCATTAAAGAGAACCCAGTGTGCATGACAGCCACTGAAACGCTGGTGTCTTCACGAGTAATGAAGACAGATGACTGCCCCCAAGAACCCGTCAAAAGGAGGGGGGGAAAAAGCATAAGGTTGAACTATATCAAATATGAAAAAAGCAATGCTTAGGGAGAATCCAACACTGCAGTTGTTCCAACAAAAAAAAACTCAACGGGAAGGTTACAGAGAAGCAACAATTCAACTAGCTACTGTTTTGTGGTTTGACGGTGTGTTGCGTTTTTCTTCTTAGTTGTGTCATTCGTGGCTTGCTCCCTACAACACAACATCACACCCCCACTCCTTGTTTTCCACACTGATTCTCTTTCTGACAGCCCCATAGGCCCCCTGGACGCCTATGGAAATGGACTTAAGTTTTGTCTGTCCGAGACAGGCCTGTTGTTAATAGAGCCAGAGGAGTGTCGGAAATCTGGGACAGAGGGAAGGCGGTGAGCGAGGGAGGAAATATTCAAACTCTGGCAGAGAAAAAGACAGCGAGAAAAAACCCTTTGGCTCTTCTGAAGCCCGAGCAACATTTCAAGTTACTAATTTATTCATCAATTTAACCACTGAATAATTCATCTACTTATTCATTTATAGCTATTTAGCTCCGGAGAAATATCATTAACAGCAACAATACTTCCAACTAAAAACGCGCACTACTTTCACTGTGGTTCCCACATGTCAAGCTCACGCCGTCACAGTGGCGATTGTGACGAGAACAAGGCATGTACAGTAATCTGCCTGGCTGACGTTATGTCCTAAGTGTCAGGTTTCTCGCTATGTCCCTCTCTCTTTTCCTCTCGCTTTTCCATCTGTACTTTCTTACTTTGCATGCACAGCCAACCACAGCCAACCCCGCAAGGTCCGAACTCAGGTGGCTGGCATTATCACGGCGAGCCTCAACCTGTGGTTTAGCACAACAGCCTCTCAGAAGTCAAACAAACACACAGAGACAGAGACTAGCATAGCATAGCATAGCATTAGCTAGCTGTCCCAGTTAGGTGAGTTGCCCCAACAGGCTCTTGGGGGAGGGTTAATAGGGTGAGTGCAGGGCAGAGGGTGGGGGCGGAGATCCAAGTCCCAGTCTCGTCCTGTCCAATCACACACACACACACACACACACACACACACACACACACACACACACACACACACACACACACACACACACACACACACACACACACACACACACAGAGCTCTGTGGTATGGGGCGCTCTAGACCCTCTAGCCTTGACAGTCAGCTCCCTAGTTAGAGCGGTCCTGCCTGGGGTGAACAACAAGCCCAGCGGCACACACTGAGTCCAGCATCCAGCTAGCTCAGCGGGAGAGCGTGACACAGGACATGCAAACAGGATGCCATTGACTTACATTGAACGCTGGCGCTGCCGGTCCAGGCGAAGGGGTCCAGGCCCGCGAAGAAGGGGCTTGCCTTCCGCAGCATGCACGTACCCCGGCTGGTGACATCATAAAGCTGGCAGGGGCCCATCCCCAGAGCTTCCATACAGTCAAACATGGTGGTGGAGCTTTAACCCTCCTTCTACTGTTACAGTACCACTTCCCTAGTCCCTACCTCCTGAGAACACACAGATAAACCCTGATGCTCTACCTACCCCTCTTTCTTCCTCCTGGAGTAGCTAGGTCACCTCACTGTAGTACAACAACAACAACAACAACAACAACAACAGCAGCAAAGGTCCTGGTTCAAACCCCTCCTGTAGCTCTGATGTGTTGCTGCCTCCTGCTACCTTTTCCCTCCTTTCCTTCCTTCCTTCCTTTCTTCCTTCTCTCTCTCTCTCTCTCTCTCTCTCTCTCTCTCTCTCTCTCTCTCTCTCTCTCTCTCTCGCCTCTCCTTTCCTTCTGGAACTTCTGTTCCCCCTTTTCCCTTCCCCTTGTCTGGAATGCAGGGCTGGTTCCTGCCTGGCTGTGGCTGCTCCTCTGAGCTCTCTGTTGCTCTATCGTTCTCCCCTCGCCCTAGGGCAAGCTGCTCCCTGTCTGCTGTAAAAGACCTAAATAACAGCTCCCTCTCTTTCACACAGCCCTCTCTCTCTCGCTCTCTCTCTCCCTCTCTCTCTCTCTCTCTCTCTCTCTCTCTCTCTCTCTCTCTCTCTCTCTCTCTCTCTCACTGCTGCGTCCCAGGCATACACAGCATAGTGGAGTGAACCAACCGCCTCAGCCTGAGAGCGAGAGGGGGTGGAGAGAGAGAGAGCGAGAAAGAGAGAGGATCTGGAGGGAGGGGGTGGAGAGAGAGAGAGAAAGAGAGTGAGAGAGCGAGCGAGAGGAGGAGGGATGGGGAAGAGGAGGGGAGGGGGCCAGAGCCCTTTGCTGCTAGGAAGGGACTGATTTGGTTAGAGGACAAAACTTTATTCCATTCTTCTCAACTCCTCTTTTTTGTCCACGGCTCTCTTTTGTGTTTCATATTTCAGCCTGAACGCAAACAAACACAACCTCTCTCCTCCTCTGCCCTATTCAGATCCCTCTCCTCCTGTTGGTTGTCTCCATTTGTCTTTGCACTGCACCTCCCCCATTACCCCTGCAGCCAATATGAGTCCCCTCCCTCCCTCCCTGACCCCCCGTCTCTAATCATAACCATATTAAAGTCTGGACAGGCAGACACAGAGAAAGAGAGAGGGAGAGAGGGAGAGAAAGAGGGAGGGAGGGAGAGAGAGAGAGAGAGAGAGAGAGAGAGAACTATGCTGAACCCAGATGCCAGGCTAAATCCCTCCCTTTTGTCTATCTGTTTCTCTCGCTCACTCCCCCTTTCCCTCTCTCCTCCTCTCCCTTCCCTTCTCTCTCCATCTCGCTCTCTTTCGGTCTCTCCTTCCCCTTTTTTCTCATTCTTTCAGTTTTTTCTCTCTCTATCCTCCCCTCTCTCTCTCTCTGGCAGTGCTTTAACAGTGATGAATGAGAGCCTGCGTGGCTCAATCCCCTCAGTGCATTAAGTCAGATAAATACCCTCAATACACACACACACACACACAAACACACAAACACACTGTGAGATTGGCAGTGAACACACTCCTCTCAAACTCATCTGACCTCCTTCAAGTCACAACAAATATATAACTGGAGCTAACTGGAGACTCAGGGAAATAAGAGAGAAGAATGGATATAAACATGGAGAATAATGGTGACACTTTCTATTAAAAAAAAAGTGTGGTCAAGTGTACTGAGGCGTCTGTTAAATACACTTCAAATAAACTGTCATTTGATTTTAATATAATGCTTCATTAGTGTCATAACACATTTTTTTTTGTATTACAAGACATTATAAAAGGGCAGTACAAAGGTGTATACATGTGTACTTGGGACAAAATACTAGCATGAACACGGAAGACAAATAAAGGATTTCCATAAAAGGTCTCTTAACAGACGATGTGTCGTGTCGACATGACACACCTGAAAGGTAATTGCACCACCAGACACAGACACACAAGTTATGCCTCACGTTCCAAACCACCAGTCAACATTCCTAAAGCATGAAGAACACCGAGAAGCTCACTGCGGATAGACTGCCTATAGGTACTTATCACAGCGGGAGGCCGTTTCTTCTCTCGCTAGAACAAACGCGGTACCTGCTGCGTGCCGACCCAGTAACGACAAACCTGCAGTTTCTACTTGTAGAATCGGAATGCTCGTCGGTGACCAACAACTTGACTTTGAGCGGATCAGAGAGCAAGAACCCCCAACAGGAGTGACAAATGGAGTTGGTCCCCTCTTTGCTGCCATGACAGCCGCCACTCTTCTGGGAAGGCTTTCCACTCAATGTTGGAACTTTTCTGAGGGGACTTGCTTCCATTCAGCCACAAGAGTATTAGTGAGGTCGGGTAATGATGTTGGGCGAGTAGGCCTGGCTCGCAGTATGCGTTCCAATTCATCCCAAAGGTGTTCGATGGGGTTGAGGTCATGGCTCTGTGCAGGCCAGTCAAGTTCTTCCACACTGTTCTCGACAAACCATTTCTGTATTGACCTCACTTTGTGCACAGGGTTATTGTCATGCTGAAACAGGAAAGGGCCTTCCCCAAACTGTTGCCACAAAGTTGGAACCACAAATTTTCCTAGAATGTCATTGTATGCTGTAGCGTTAAGATTTCCCTTCACTGGAACTAAGGGGCCTAGACTGAACCATGAAAAACAGCCCCAGACCATTATTCCCCCTCCACCAAACTTAACAGTTGGCACTATGCATTGGGGCAGGTAGCATTCTCATGGCATCCGCCAAACCCAGATTCGTCCGTCAGACTGCCAGATGGTGATGTGTGATTCATCACTCCAGAGAACGTGTTTCCCCTGCTCCAGAATCCAATGAGGGCAATATTTACACCTCTCCAGCTGACGCTTGGCATTGTGATCTTAGGCACGTGTGCGGCTGGTCGGCCGTGGAAACCCATTCCATGAAGCTCCCAACGAGCATTTCTTGTGCTGGCGTTGCTTCCAAAGGCAGTTTGGAACTTGGTAGTGAGTGTTGAAACCGAGGACAGACCAAGCTCCCATTCTGTGAGCTTGTGTGGCCTACCACTTCACGGCTGCTCCTAGATGTTTCCACTTCACAATCACAGCACTTACAGTTGACCGGGACAGTTCTATCAGGGCAGAAATGTGACGAACTAACTTTTTGGAAAGGTGGTATCCTATGACGGTGGCACGCTGAAAGTCATTCTACTGCCAATGTTTGTCTATGGAGATCGCATGAAGGTGTGCTTAATTTTATACACCCGTTGTGGCTGAAATAGCTGAATCCACTAATTTGAAGGGGTGACCACATACATATAGTGTATATTGTGCTAACTAGTGAATATGCTAACGTCAATTAGCTAGCTAAACATTTGTCTATGGGCTGGCAGTGACAGTATGGGATTATGGAGAGTTAATTCAATTGTTTATTATTCATCTTGCTAGGTAGTTATCTAGCTGTGGCCATCTGGCTAGTATCAACAAGGAAATTCTACAAAATAGAAACATTAGCGCAGCTAGCTAATAAACAAAGACTAAGCAACATATACAGACATGCATTACCAAACAACGCTACTGCCACCTTCTGGTTTGGAGTATTTTAACAAGGCTGAATGGCTGATGACGTCAAGGTCATTGCTGTGTGAACACAAAAGAGATTGACTGCCGACAGTGTTCAGAGGTGCTAAGTACTGCAGGCAAACATTTGACAATCTTACCGGTGTGTCTGAGCTATTAGAGTTTCATCTTCCCTTCAACTCACTATATCTTTCCATATAGCGTTCAAAGAAACCCTGCAACCATGCTCTGCAATCAAAATTATTTACACTCGGGCCATGTCTCAAATAAGGGGTCAAAAGTAGTCCACTAATTACGGTAGTCAATGGGGTGCCATTTGGGACACAGGCAAAGTGATGTATAGTGAATCAATAGCCAATCTATGATCAATAAATAAGACTGACACTGGTTCAACTGTTGAGCAGTAGACAGACACTGGCTGGTTGTCCCATAAAACAAACAACTGAACACAATACAATTGGATGAGGAGGAGGTATTCTCCATAGAATGGGCTCATGCTCTGTGCACTCCCTGCCTGAACATCCATCGCCCCTGTCAGACTGGTGGAAGTGGTACGACCCATCAGGCAGCAACAACACAATTTCCTGTCAATCTGTGCTACTGGCTTGCTGGGCTCTCTCCATAAACACACACACACACACACACACACACACACACACACACACACACACACACACACACACACACACACACACACACACACACACACACACACACACACACACACACACACACACGCACACACACAGCCTAAGCTGTTACACACATGAATGCCCGAACACACACATGCACGCACACACACAGACGCATCCACACGCACACACACACACACACACACACACACACACACACACACACACACACACACACACACACACACACACACACACACACACACACACACACACACACAAACCATCAAACAGGCAAAGTGTCAATACAGGATTAAGATTGAATTCTACTACACCGACGCCAACACTTGTCGGATGTGGCAGGACCTGCAAACTATTACAGACTACAAAGGGAAGCACAGCCGCGAGCTGCCCAGTAAAATGAGCCAACCAGACGTGCTAAATTACTTCTATGCTCGCTACAAGGCAAGCAACACTGAAGCATGCATGAGAGCATCAGCTGTTCCAGACGACTGTGTTATCACGCCCTATGTAGCCGATGTGAGTAAGACCTTTAAAGCTTTAAAGGTCAACATTCACAAAGCCGCACGGCCAGACGGATTACCCTGACGTGTACTCCGAGTATACGCTGACCAACTGGCAAGTGTCTTCAACAACATTTTCAAACTGTCCTTGACTGAGTCTGTAATATCAACATGTTTCAAGCAGACCACCATAGTCCCTGTGCTCAAGAACACAAAGGTAACCTGCCTAAATGACTACCGACCCGTATCACTCATGTCTGTAGCCGTGAAATGCTTTGAAAGGCTGGCCATGGCTCACATCAACACCATTATCCCAGAAACACTAAACCCACTCCAATTTGCATACCGCCCCAACAGATCCACAGATGATGCCATCTTTGTTGCACTCCACACTGCCCTTTCCCACCTGGACAAAAGGAACACCTACGTGAGAATGCTATACAATGACTACAGCTCAACGTTCAACACCATAGTGCCCTCCAAGCTCATAACAAAGCTAAGGACCCTGGGACTAAACACCTCCCTCTGCAACTGGATCCTGGACTTCCTGACGGGCCACCCCCCAGGTGGTAAGGGTAGGTAACAACACATCTGCCACGCTGATCCTCAACACGGGGGCCCTTCAGGTGTGCATGCTCAGTCCTCTTCTGTACTCCCTGTTCACCCATGACTGCATGGCCAGGCACGACTCCAACACCATCATTAAATTTGCCCATGACACAACACCTGGTAGGCCTGATCACCGACAACGATGAGACAGCCTACAGGGAGGAGGTCAGAGACCTGGCCGTGTGGTGCCAGGATAACAACCTCTCCCTCAGTGTGATCAAGACAAATGACCGAACACGCCTCCATTCTCATCGTAGGGGCTAGAGTGGAGCAGGTTGAGAGCTTCAAGTTCCTTGGCGTCCAGATCACCAACAAATTAGTCACTTTAACTCTACCTATATGTACATATTACCTCAATTACCTCGACTTACTGGTGCCCCCGCACATTGACTCTGTACCGGTGCCCCCTGTATATAGCCTCTCTACTGTTTTTTTTTATTTTTACGGCTGCTCTTCAATTATTTGTTATTTTTTACTTATCTATTTTTAATTAACACTTATTTGTCTTAAAACTGCATTGTTGGTTAAGGGTTTGTAAGTAAGCATTTCCCTGTAAGGTCTACTACACCTGTTGTATTCGGTGCATGTGACAAATACAATTTGATTTGATTTGACTGGCTGCCTTCTCACACTTAGTCCTCACTCTTCTCCGGTCCCTGTTTCATGAAGCAAACCTTGTTTTCACATTTGGAGGTATGGGGGGAGGGGCAGGAGAGGGGGTATAAGGAATGATATTGATTAAATTGTTTATTGATTTAAAAGCCTCTTCCCTATTGGGATGTATCATTTATTTTCCTAAGTTGGCAGTTGGCAGGATGCGTGCGTACACACACACACACACACACACACACACACACACACACACACACACACACACACACACACACACACACACACACACACACACACACACACACACACACACACACACACACACACACACACACACACACACACACACACACACACACACACTCTTAAAGAGCCCTTTTCTTGCAGTAGCAAACCGTAAAGAACATCAATAGTTTTGGACTCTTTCCTCAAATAATTGTCAAGTAATAAAGCAGGAGAGTTTATGACAGGAACTAAAGAACATTGAGGTGGTGATAGAGCAGAAGCATTCCCCGCCAATATACACTACAGGACCTACATCTCTACAGGACAGAATGCTAAGGCACCAGTCAATACCTCAGTGAAGCGTATTCACTGTTGCCAGGGGAAGCCAGGCTTCCCTAAAAAATTGGAGGAAAAAAATCAAGTAGCAGCGAGCATTTGGCCTCCCTTGATAAAAAAGTATAAAATAGTAGCCAATCAGAGTTGAGCTAGATGTCACCACCGTATTAGACTAAGCATAGGTGATTTGATGATGTTGAAAGGGTGCTGGAATAGTGGAGGCAGCTCCTGTTTTCTTTGCGACTTGCGGTAACTCTCTGTGGTTCTAAATCCATAGTTGTTTACTAGTCCGAAAATGTTGGAAACATTAACTTGCTTGACCATGCTGTAAGTCATGTAATTTATTTATTTATTTATCTACCTTTATTTAACTAGGCATGTCAGTTAAGAACAAGTTCTTATTTTCAATGACGGCCTAGTGGGCTAACTGCCTGTTCTGGGGCAGAACAACAGATTTGTACCTTGTCAGCTCGGGATTTGAACTTGCAACCTTTCGGTTACTAGTCCAACACTCTAACCACTCGGCTACCCTGCTGCCCCTAACTGTTTGTTATCACGGTCACAAGGCATATGAACTAAGAAGTTATAGAACAAACGATGCAATTATCCCAACACATAGGTTGTAATATTGCTTTTTTCTGACTTGGCTTCCCCAGGGATTTTACTCACTCACCGCTACTGCAATAACTAACCTTTATGTCAGGGTTCCCCAACTGGCATCCCGCAGCCTGAATTTTGCACACAAATGGTTTTATTCGGCCCCTCTACATTTTTGAGCAAAAAAATCTCAACATTTAATCTTTTTACTCCTGGTTGGACAAAAAACTCTGTAAAAACACCAGGAAAACGTCTCCAAGTTATTTTACTTTTGGAAATCTGTTCACAAGTATTCCCACACATAAAACACACATGGGACTGTATACCAATGTAAGCAAGGTTTGAAAATATCTTATTTTTTCAAAATATTATAACTGTTTGGGCACCTTGTGGTCAATTTGCAGGATACAAATGATTTGTAATTATGTTCCAGCCCCCTGACAATCCACTCAAGAAAAAAATTGTCTCGCGGCTGAATCCAGTTCATGATCCCTGCTTTAAGTGTCACGACTTCCGTCGGTCCCTCTCCTAGTTCGGGCGGCGTTCGGCAGTCGACGTCACCGGCCTTCTAGCCATCGCCGATCCACCTTTCATTTTCCATTGGTTTTGTCTTGTCTTCCCTCACACCTGGTTTTAATTCCACCAATTACATGTTGTGTATTTAACCCTCTGTCCCCCCCCCATGTCCTTGTCCGGAATTGTTTCTTGTAGTGCTTGTGCACGTTATGCTGGTGGATACCGGGTTGTGTTTGACCCATTCATTGATTGTTGTCCGGTGGTTTTTATGTTTATTAAACGACACCGTTGTAAATCAGTTTTCTCTCTCCTGCGCCTGACTTCTCTGCTGTCAGTACGCACCCCGTTACATTCAGTTTTCTCTCTCCTGCGCCTGACTTCTCTGCTGTCAGTACGCACCCCGTTACATTCAGTTTTCTCTCTCCTGCGCCTGACTTCTCTGCTGTCAGTACGCACCCCGTTACATTCAGTTTTCTCTCTCCTGCGCCTGACTTCTCTGCTGTCAGTACGCACCCCGTTACATTCAGTTTTCTAGTAGTTTCTTTTTACAGACATTGATGGTCTTGTGAAGGTCATTTTTATTTATTTCTCTTTCTTTATGTCTACTTCTGCCTCCTACTTTTACAATAATGGCTCTTGAGTAACATGTTGTTACCAGAAGACTGCTTCTCACAACTTATTTTCCTGGAAACGATGACTGGTCCCCCCATCAATCCCCTGTCAAACAGGCAGAAACATGCCAAACCATCCACACATCTAAGGGTTGACGCTGACTAAACCTATGTCTTCATCTTTCAAAGAATAAAAGAAAACATTTTGTAATCGACCAACCCACACTTAATAACTGCCCTTATTGAGTACATTTGATTTTTGCAGGCTCTCTCACCAACTTTCTCCCACTTTGACATTTCTTTCACTGTGTTTTGAGCTCATAATTCAGACCAATAATCCTGACTTCTCCGTTTCTAAGCGCTACACAAAGTTAGTAAAAGTATGCAAAGTTTTATAATGCCCCATGCAACAAAAAAAACTCTCTCCACACAGTGTGTTTGGACATTTAATACACATACTCCATACTGCTTGTGACCCAGGCCAGGTCCCTGCCTCCCTGCCTCCTCCCCTTCCTCCCTGGCCATAGAGCCTGAACTCTGCAGCAACCCCCCACTGGGCCACTAACTTTCCCCTAAACATCTCCTGCCTTTCTCTCCCTCCCTCTCACTCGGTTTGTCTCACATTTTCATCGCCCTTTTTCCTGAATTCCCACTTTTCCTTTTCCTCTGCTCCCTTCTCCCCTCATTTTATCATGCTTGTTATTACTCCCCTTATCTCTCCTCTCGGTCTTTTCTCTATGGTGTGTTTTGTGTGAATGTTTTCTCATTTTGCTTTTCTTTTCTATTCTTTTCTGTTAATTATCCTATGAATGCTCACCAGCTCTATTGTCTATTGCTTTGTGACGGAGCAACATTTGAAGTATTTTGGGGTTGGTAAAATACACCCGCACAAGCGCCTATTTGCACCTCTACCGGATGGAAACTACTAAGTGTAGTGGCTGTGCTCAACGCAAAATAGCAATTCCAAATGTAGATCCTTCAAACACCGCCAAACAGGGAAACAGATCCCAATCAAAGCTGTTATCACGTGCTCCACTAACGCAGTTATTTATAACTTGTTCTTGTGCGTTTCTTTCGCCTCCAGGAAAGTAGATTGTACCAGGTTTTCCTCTAGGATTCTGCCTGTGCTTAGCTCCATTTCCTTTCTTTCTTATCCTGAAAAACTCCTCAGTCCTTAACGATTGCAAGCATACCCATAACATGATACAGTCGCCAC
The DNA here is from genome assembly GCF_023373465.1 of Oncorhynchus keta. Lineage (NCBI taxonomy): Eukaryota > Metazoa > Chordata > Actinopteri > Salmoniformes > Salmonidae > Oncorhynchus > Oncorhynchus keta. The sequence continues at coordinate 41,572,173 of NC_068447.1, forward strand.
TATACTTGAGAATATGGAGAGTGGTACTCAGTAAAGTGTTTGTACTGGATTCGGCTCAAACACAACACCTTTCTATTCAGGACAAAAAATGAATTGCTTTGTCACATGTTCTAAAATATTAATATTAAAATAGTTGTATTCTGTACAGTCTTCCTTCTTTTCACTCTGTCAACTAGGATATTATTGTGGAATAACTACAATGTTGTTGATCTATTATCAGTTTTCTCCTATCACAGCCATTAAACTCTGTAACTGTTTTAAAGTCACCATTGGCCTCGGTGAAATCGCTGAATGGTTTCCTTCCTTTCCAGCAACTGAGTTAGGAAGGACGCCTGTATCCTTGTGGTGACTGGGTGTAGTGATACACCACCGAAAGGGTATTTAATAACTTCACCATGCTCAAAGGGTTATGCAATGCCTGCTTTTTTCGTTTTGTTTACCCATCTGTCAATAGGTGTCCTTCCTTGTGAGGCATTGGAAAACCTCCCTGGTCTTTGTGGTTGAATCTGTTTGAAATTCACTGCTCAACTGAGGGACTTTATAGATAACTGTATGGGTGGGATACAGAGTTAAGGTAGTCATTCAAAAATCATGCTGAACACTATTATTGCACACAGAGTGAATACATGCAACTTATTATGGGACTTGTTAAGCACATTTTTCTCCTGAACTTATTTAGGCTTGTCAGAACAAAGGGGTTGAATACTTATTCACTCAGCTTTTCATATTTAATTCAATTGTAACAAAGTCTAAAAACATGATCCCATTTTGACATTATGGGGTAATGTGTTTAGGCCGGTGAACCCCCAAAAATCTAAATTTAATCCATTTTCTATTCAGGCTCTAAAATAACAAAATGTGGAAAAAGTCAAGGGGTGGGAATACTTTAAATCAACTCAAATTGTATTTGTCACATACACATGGTTAGCAGATGTTAATGCAAGTGTAGCGAAATGCTTGTGCTTCTAGTTCCGACAATGCAGTAATAACCAACAAGTAATCTAACTAACAATTCCAAAACTACTGTCTTATACACAGTGTAAGGGGATAAAGAATATGTACATAAAGATATATGAATGAGTGATGGTACAGAGCAGCATAGGCAAGATACAGTAGATGGTATCGAGTACAGTATATACGTATGAGATGAGTATGTAAACAAAGTGGCATAGTTAAAGTGGCTAGTGATACATGTATTACATAAGGATGCAGTCGATGATATAGAGTACAGTATATACGTATGCATATGAGATTAATAATGTAGGGTATGTAACATTATATAAGGTAGCATTGTTTAAAGTGGCTAGTGATACATTTACATCATTTCCCATCAATTCCCATTATTAAAGTGGCTGGAGTTGAGTCAGTGTCAGTGTCAGTGTGTTGGCAGCAGCCACTCAATGTTAGTGGTGGCTGTTTAACAGTCTGATGGCCTTGAGATAGAAGCTGTTTTTCAGTCTCTCGGTCCCAGCTTTGATGCACCTGTACTGACCTCGCCTTCTGGATGATAGCGGGGTGAACAGGCAGTGGCTCGGGTGGTTGTTGTCCTTGATGATCTTTATGGCCTTCCTGTAACATCGGGTGGTGTAGGTGTCCTGGAGGGCAGGTAGTTTGCCCCTGGTGATGCGTTGTGCAGACCTCACTACCCTCTGGAGAGCCTTACGGTTGTGGGCGGAGCAGTTGCCGTACCAGGCGGTCATACAGCCTGCCAGGATGCTCTCGATTGTTTGTGAGTGCTTTGTGAGTGCTTTTGGTGACAAGTCGAATTTCTTCAGCCTCCTGAGGTTGAAGAGGCGCTGCTGCGCCTTCTTCACGATGCTGTCTGTGTGAGTGGACCAATTCAGTTTGTCTGTGATGTGTATGCCGAGGAACTTAAAACTTGCTACCCTCTCCACTACTGTTCCATCGATGTGGATAGGGGGGTGTTCCCTCTGCTGTTTCCTGAAGTCCACAATAATTTCCTTAGTTTTGTTGACGTTGAGTGTGAGGTTATTTTCCTGACACCACACTCCGAGGGCCCTCACCTCCTCCCTGTAGGCCGTCTCGTCGTTGTTGGTAATCAAGCCTACCACTGTTGTGTCGTCCGCAAACTTGATGATTGAGTTGGAGGCGTGCGTGGCCACGCAGTCGTGGGTGAACAGGGAGTACAGGAGAGGGCTCTGAACGCACCCTTGTGGGGCCCCAGTGTTGAGGATCAGCGGGGTGGAGATGTTGTTGCCAACCCTCACCACCTGGGGGCGGCCCGTCAGCAAGTCCAGTACCCAGTTGCACAAGGCGGGGTCGAGACCCTGGGTCTCGAGCTTGATGACGAGCTTGGAGGGTACTATGGTGTTGAATGCCGAGCTGTAGTCGATGAACAGCATTCTTACATAGGTATTCCTTTTGTCCAGATGGGTTAGGGCAGTGTGCAGTGTGGTTGAGATTGCATCGTCTGTGGACCTATTTGGGCGGTAAGCAAATTGGAGTGGGTCTAGGGTGTCAGGTAGGGTGGAGGTGATATGGTCCTTGACTAGTCTCTCAAAGCACTTCATGATGACGGAAGTGAGTGCTACGGGGCGGTAGTCGTTTAGCTCATTTACCTTAGCTTTCTTGGGAACAGGAACAATGGTGGCCCTCTTGAAGCATGTGGGAACAGCAGACTGGTATAGGGATTGATTGAATATGTCCGTAAACACACCGGCCAGCTGGTCTGCGCATGCTCTGAAGGCGCGGCTGGGGATGCCGTCTGGGCCTGCAGCCTTGCGAGGGTTAACACGTTTAAATGTCTTACTCACCTCGGCTGCAGTGAAGGAGAGTCTGCATGTTTTCGTTGCAGGCCGTGTCAGTGGCACTGTATTGTCCTCAAAGCGGGCAAAAAAAGTTATTTAGTCTGCCTGGGAGCAAGACATCCTGGTCCGTGACTGGGCTGGATTTCTTCTTGTAGTCCGTGATTGACTGTAGACCCTGCCACATGCCTCTTGTGTCTGAGCCGTTGAATTGAGATTCTACTTTGTCTCTGTACTGACGCTTAGCTTGTTTGATAGCCTTGCGGAGGGAATAGCTGCACTGTTTGTATTCGGTCATGTTACCAGTCACCTTGCCCTGATTAAAAGCAGTGGTTCGCGCTTTCAGTTCCACCCGAATGCTGCCATCAATCCACGGTTTCTGGTTAGGGAATGCGTCCACCCCTGGTTGCGCAATCGATATGCTGATACAATTTAGGGAGTCTTGTTTTCAGATTAGTCTTGTTAAAATCCCCAGCTACAATGAATGCAGCCTCTGGATAAATGGATTCCAGTTTGCAAAGAGTCAAATAAAGTTCGTTCAGAGCCATCGATGTGTCTGCTTGGGGGGGGGGGATATATACGGCTGTGATTATAATCGAAGAGAATTCTCTTGGTAGATAATGTGGTCGACATTTGATTGTGAGGAATTCTAAATCAGGTGAACAGAAGGATTTGAGTTCCTGTATGTTTCTTTCATCACACCATGTCTCGTTAGCCATAAGGCATACGCCCCCGCCCCTCTTCTTACCAGAAAGATGTTTGTTTCTGTCGGCGCGATGCGTGGAGAAACCCGCTGGCTGCACCGCCTCCGATAGCGTCTCTCCAGTGAGCCATGTTTCCGTGAAGCAAAGAACGTTACAGTCTCTGATGTCCCTCTGGAATGCTACCCTTGCTCGGATTTCATCAACCTTGTTGTCAAGAGACTGGACATTGGTGAGAAGAATGCTAGGGAGTGGTGCACGATGTGCCCGTCTCCGGAGTCTGACCAGAAGACCGCCTCGTTTCCCTCTTTTTCTGAGTCGTTTTTTTGGGTCGCTGCATGGGATCCATTCCGTTGTCCTGTTTGAAAGGCAGAACACAGGATCCGAGTCGCAAATAAACGTATTCTTGGTCGTACTGATGGTGAGTTGACGCTGATCTTATATTCAGTAGTTCTTCTCGACTGTATGTAATGAAACCTAAGATGACCTGGGGTACTAATGTAAGAAATAACACGTAAAAAAACAAAAAACTGCATAGTTTCCTAGGAACGCGAAGCGAGGCGGCCATCTCTGTCGGCGCCGGATACTATTTATGAGGTCACTGTATGTTTAAAAAAAACATTTGTACATTTCTTTTAAATCAGTGGCGTGGCGGCAACGATTTTGCAGCAGGGAGCCGTTGCTAAAAGTATATAGGGGAAACACTGACGTGCCTATAGTATTCATTAAACCCCAAAGGCAGTAGTGGTGCCATGAAGCCTGTACATGCTGTAAGCTGTCCTTCAGAGTTGAAGTGAATCAGGTTTTAATACTGTTTTCCATTCTGATGTGAACTACAGATAAGACCTACAGTACAACACAACACATTGTTGCCACTTCCTCTGTCCGCAAATCATAGAGTCATTCCTTACAGTCCTTTCTTACAGCCAACCAAGAAATCAATACTATTGCGAGGTTAGAAAGCCAGGAGTAGGTTCCTGGGATAATAAGCAGGACTTGGCACGGTGATATCTGTAGCATGTGTGCAGTCAGTGTGTGGACGTGCTGAAACAGATTGCCAGTGATGACAGTGATGTAGAACGCCACTTCAGCTCCCTCCCTCCCTCCGCGGTGCATATGTGTGTGTTAGTTACCAACACACACATACAGTATGCACGCAGATCACACACACACGCAGACAATCCATGCTACATGCTCTCTAGGTCAGATCTGTTCTCTAGGTCAGATCTGTTCTCTAGGTCAGATCTGTTCTCTAAGTCAGATCTGTTCTCTAGATCAGATCTGTTTTCTAGGTCAGATCTGTTCTCTAGGTCAGATCTGTTCTTTAAGTCAGATCTGTTCTCTAGATCAGATCTGTTTTCTAGGTCAGATCTGTTCTCTAGATCAGATCTGTTCTCTAGGTCAGATCTGTTCTCTAGGTCAGATCTGTTCTCTAGGTCAGATCTGTTCTCTAGGTCAGATCTGTTCTCTAGGTCTCAAGGACATAACTCTTCCAACTGACTCACTCACACGGACACAAGTAACACACAAATGCACACTGATAATAGACTCAAACGTGAGCTACTACTACTGTGTCGAATAAAAGGACACCTCAGGGGTTCACAAACCTTTTTTTGTTGTTCTGTGACCCACCAATTAAGGTGTCCTTTGATTCGTGACTAGAGGTAGACCGATTCGGATTTTTCAATGCCGATACCGATTATTGGAGGACCCAAAAAGCCGATACCGATTAATCGGCCGTTTTTTTGTTGTTGTTGTAATAATGACAATTACAACAATACTGAATGAACACTTATTTTAACTTAGTATAATACATCAATACAATCTATTTAGCCTCAAGTAAATAATGAATCATGTTCAATTTGGTTTAAATAATGCAAAAACAAAGTGTTGGGGAAGAAAGTAAAAGTGCAATATGTGCCATGTAAGAAAGCTAATGTTTCAGTTCCTTGCTCAGAACATGAGAACATATGAAAGCTGGTGGTTCCATTTAACATGAGTCGTCAATATTCCCAGGTAAGAAGTTTTAGGTTGTAGTTATTATAGGTATTATAAGACTATTTCTCTCTATACCATTTGTATTTCATTAACCTTTGACTATTGGATGTTCTTATAGGCACTTTAGTATTGCCAGTGTAACAGTATAGCTTCCGTCCCTCTCCTCGCTCCTCCCTGGGCTCGAACCAGCAACACAACGACAACAGCCACCATTGAAGCAGCGTTACCCATGCAGAGCAAGGGGAACAACGACTAGAAGGCTCAGAGCGAGTGACATTTTAAACGCTATTAGCGCGCACTAACTAGCTAGCCATTTCACTTAGGTTACACCAGCCTCATTTCTGGAGTTGATAGGCTTGAAGTCATAAACAGCACAATGCATTACATTTACATTTAAGTCATTTAGCAGACGCTCTTATCCAGAGCGACTTACAAATTGGTGCATTCACCTTATGACATCCAGTGGAACAGCCACTTTACAATAGTGCATCTAAATCTTTTAAGGGGGGGGTGAGGGTGAGAAGGATTACTTTATCCTATCCTAGGTATTCCTTAAAGAGGTGGGGTTTCAGGTGTCTCCGGAAGGTGGTGATTGACTCCGCTGTCCTGGCGTCGTGAGGGAGTTTGTTCCACCATTGGGGGGCCAGAGCAGCGAACAGTTTTGACTGGGCTGAGCGGGAACTGTACTTCCTCAGTGGTAGGGAGGCGAGTAGGCCAGAGGTGGATGAACGCAGTGCCCTTGTTTGGGTGTAGGGCCTGATCAGAGCCTGGAGGTACTGAGCTGCCGTTCCCCTCACAGCTCCGTAGGCAAGCACCATGGTCTTGTAGCGGATGCGAGCTTCAACTGGAAGCCAGTGGAGAGAGCGGAGGAGCGGGGTGACGTGAGAGAACTTGGGAAGGTTGAACACCAGACGGGCTGCGGCGTTCTGGATGAGTTGTAGGGGTTTGCTTGACGCACAACGAAGAGCTGCTGGCAAAACGCACGAAACGGCTGTTTGAATGAATGTTTACGCGCTTGCTTCTGCCTACCACCGCTCAGTCAGATACTTAGATACTTGTATGCTTGTATGTTCAGTCAGGACACTATATGCAACGCAGGACACTCTAGATGTGTAGTTAACTAGTGATTATGTTTGATTGATTTTTATAAGATAAGTTTAATGCTAGCTAGCAACTTACCTTGGCTTACTGCATTTGTGTAACAGGCAGTCTCATTGTGGAGTGCAACGAGAGAGAGGCAGGTCATTATTGGTTTGGACTAGTTAACTGTAAGGTTGCAAGATTGGATCCCCCGAGCTGACAAGGTGAAAATCTGTCGTTCTGCCCCTGAACGAGGCAGTTAACCCACCGTTCCTAGGCCATCATTGAAAATAATGTGTTCTTAACTGACTTGCCTAGTTAAATAAAGGTATAAAAAAAATATTTAAAAAAAATCGGTGCCCAAAAATATAGATTTTTGATTGTTATGAAAACTTGAAATCGGCCCTAATTAATCGGCCATTCCGATTAATCGGTCGACCTCTATTCGCGACCCACCAATTGAGGTGTCCTTTGAAGCCTGACCCACTAATTGAGGTGTCCTTTGATTCGTGACCCACCAATTGAGGTGTCCTTTGATGCCTGACCCACCAATTGAGGAGTCCTTTGATGCCTGACCCACCAATTGAGGTGTCCTTTGATGCCTGACCCACCAATTGAGGTGTCCTTTGATTCGTGACCCACCAATTGAGGTGTCCTTTGATGCCTGACCCACCAATTGAGGTGTCCTTTGATGCCTGACCCACTAATTGAGGTGTCCTTTGATTCGTGACCCATCAATTTTGAGGTGTGTTTTGAAGCCTGACCCACCAATTGAGGTGTCCTTTGATTCATGACCCACCAATTGAGGTGTGTTTTGAAGCCTGACCCACCAATTGAGGTGTCCTTTGATTCGTGACCCACCAATTGAGGTGTCCTTTGATTCGTGACCCACCAATTGAGGTGTGTTTTGAAGCCTGACCCACCAATTGAGGTGTCCTTTGATTCGTGACCCACCAATTGAGGTGTCCTTTGAAGCCTGACCTACCAACTGAGGTGTCCTTTGATGCCTGACCCACCAATTGAGGTGTCCTTTGATGCCTGACCCACCATAAGGGTTGAGTGGTGAAAAACATACACAGAAAACATAGTTCAAAATGTCGTTGAAAATATCATCCTGGCAGTGGAGAGTACATTTCTCAGTTTTAAAGCAAATTTCCTGTAATTCTACACCATAGGGCTGAAATGAAATGTTGCAGTTTTGAAGCCAATTTTTCTTCAAATCTATACATTTTGCCATGGAGCAGAGAGACAACATAGCCGTTTTAAGCACATTTTCTGCAATTCTACACATTTTGACATATGCTGTGTTATTATGCTTAAACATAACAACATGAATGGGGGTCTGATTGTCTAGCTTTTATTTGGTTGATTGTAAGTTCTCAAAGAATTTAGGCTATTGGGTTTTAGTTGTTTAAGTTTACACTGAATTCCTTTTTCCATCGCAAAATTGTATTTAAAAAACAAAAATATTTGTGCAATGTCACGACCCACGAGTGGACCCCGACCTACAGTTTGGGAACCACTGGCCTAGATACATGCACATTTGAGAGCACCCATAAATATGTGAACTCATCAACCAATCCAGATGCAAACCCATCGACAGAACATGAAGTGTATGAGTGTTCAGTTCTATCATCATTGGACAATCCTATCATAACATCGCAAGTCCATCCATCATCGCCATCCACCTCG
>NC_068447.1:41587908-41610408 GCF_023373465.1 Oncorhynchus keta
CTATTTTCTACATTGCAGAATAATAGTGAAGACATCAAAACTATGAAATAATACATGTGGAATCACGTAGTAACCAAAACAGTGTTTAACAAATCAAAATCTATTTTATATTTTAGAATCTTCAAAGTGGCCACCCTTTTCCTTGATGACAGGTTTGCACACGCTTGGCATTCTCTGAACCAGCTTCACCTAGAATGCTTTTCCAACAGTCTTGAAGGAGTTCACACATGTACTGAGCACTTGTTGGCTGCTTTTCCTTCACTCTGCGGTCCAACTCATCCCAAACCATATCAATTGGGTTGAGTGATTGTGGAGGCCAGGTCATCGGATCCTTCACTCTGCTTCTTGGTCAAATAGCCCTTACACAGCCTGGAGGTGTGTTGGGTCATTGTCCTGTTGAAAAACAAATGATAGCCCCACTAACCCCAAACCAGATGGGATGGCGTATCGCTGGCGGGAACGCTGTGGTAGCCATGTTGGTTAAGTATGCCTTGAATAAAACAAAAATCACAGACAGTGTCACCAGCAAAGCACCCCCACACCATGACACCTCCTCCTCCATGCTACACATGAAGAGATCATCCGATCACCTACTCTGAGTCGCACAAAGACACAGCGGTTGGAACCAAAAATCTCCAATTTGGACTCATCAGACCAAAGGACAGATTTCCACCAGTTAAATGTTCATTGCTCGGCCCAAGCAAGTCTCTTCTTATTATTGGTGTCCTTTAGTAGTGGTTTCTTTGCAGCAATTCAACCATGAAGACCTGATTCAAGCAGTCTCCTCTTAACAGTTGATGTTGAGATGTGTCTGTTACTTGAACTCTGTGAAGCATTTATTTGGGCTGCAATCTGAGGTGCAGTTAACTCTAATGAACTTATCCTCTGCAGCAGAGGTAACTCTGGGTCTTCCTTTCCTGTGGCAGTCCTCATGAGAGCCAGTTTCATTATAGCGCTTGATGGTTTTCGCGACTGTGCTTAAAGAAATGTTCAAAGTTCTTGAAATGTTCCATACTGGCTGACCTTCATGTCTTAAAGTAATGATGGACTGTAATTTCTCTTTGCTTATTTGAGCTGTTCTTGCCATAATATGGACTTGGTCTTTTACCAAAAAGGGCTATCTTCTGTATACCACCCATACCTTGTCATAACACAACTGATTGGCTCAAACACATTAAGGAAAGAACTTCCACAAATTAACTTTTAACAAGGCAGACCTGTTAATTGAAATTCCAGATGACTACCTCATGAAACTGGTTGAGAGATTGCCAAGAGTGTGCAAAGCTGTCATCAAGGCAAAGGGTGGATACTTTGAAGAATATCAAAGTATATATATATCAAGAATATCAACATATTTTTAATAATATAACACTTTCTTGGTTACTACATGATTCCATATGTGTTATTTCATAGTTTTGATGTCTTCACTATTATTCTACAATATAGAAAATAGTCAAAAATGAAAATAAAATAAAAACTTGAATGAGTAGGTGTGTCCATACTTTTACTGGTACTGTATACACTGCACAAAAATATAAATGCAACATGTAAAGATCGCAGAAATGTTCTATACGCACAAAACCTTATTTCTCTACAATTCGTTTAGATCCCTGTTAGTGAGCATTTCTCCTTGGCCAAGATAATCCATCCACTTGACAGGTGTGGCATATTAAGAAACTGATTAAACAACCTGATCATTACACAGATGTACCTTGTACTGGGGACAATAAAAGGCCAAATGTGCAGTTTTGTTACACAACACAATGCCACAGATGTCTCACGTTTTGAGGGAGTGTGCAGTTGGCATGCTGACTGCAGGAATGTCCACCAGTGCTGTTGCCAGAGAATGTCATGTTCATTTCTCTACCATAAGCTACCTCCAACGTCGTTTTAGAGAATTTTGCAGTACGTCCAACCGGCCTCACAACCACAGACCACTTGTAACCATGCCAGCCCAGGACCTCCACATCCGGCCGCTTCACTATCGGGATGGTCTGAGACCAGCCACCTGGACAGCTGATGAAACTGTGGGTTTGCACAAACTGTCAGAAACCAGAATCTCAGGGAAGCTTATCTGACTGCTCGTCGTCCTCACCAGGGTCTTGACCTGACTGCAGTTCGGGGTCTTAACCTACGTCAGCTGAGAAATGGCCACTGGCACACTGGAGAAGTGTGCTCTTAACGGATGAATCTTGGTTTCAATTGTACCGGGCAGATGGCGTCGTGTGGGCGAGTGGTTTGCTGAGGTCAACACTTTGAACAGAGTGCCCCATGGTGGCGGTGGGGTTATGGGTATGGGCGGACATAAGCTACGGACAATGAACACAATTGCATTTTATCGGTGGCAATTTGAATGCACATAGATACCGTGAGGAGATCCCGAGGCCCATTTTCGTGCCATTCATCCGCCGCCATCACCTCATGTTTCAGCATGATAATGCACGCCCCCATGTCGCAAGAATCTGCATACAGTACATTTCCTGGAAGCTGAAAAATGTCCAGTTCTTCCATGTCCTCACGGCCGGCCCACTCATTAGGCAGGATTAGGCAGAGGATTGACAAGGGTGGCATTTTCTGAGCTAAACAGACCAAGATGCACCTCCAACAACAACATATAACACCACCTATAATTCTACCTAAAATCAATGACAATTTCTCTCAACCAGTGGCAAATGAGCTTTTAAGGTTAGCGCTGATTAGGTGAGAGGTGATGCCGCCCTTTGATAAACAGTGGCCACTTTGTCAAAGGAAGGGGCGCAAATTATTTTGCTTTTTCATTCCCAGCGCGCCTCTCCAGGGTGCTGTTGAAGAGGCGCGTCGCTGTGGCGCTCCACCAGCGTTCCGTTCCCCCCAAAAATGATCGAACATTAATCATCTTGCAGATACAGGATATGGTAGAAAGAGTATGTGGACTTTTCTGTAGCCTACAATGGAATGAGAAAGACACTTTTTTACATCATGCAGGTTTCTCCGATCAATTAGCCTAAATGACGCTCAGTCAAATAAAACAGGTCAAAGTCAAATGGACGCTACGGAATGAACAATCACAACTGTTGTCCAGGAGTTTCCCCCCATTGTCATGAAGTTTGTATCCATCCATTTTTGACAAGTTTGATCATAGTGAAAAATGAAATACTTCAGCAATTCCCACTGTGTACAGGCAAATAGGCTCACGGCATCTGCTGATAAAGTTTAGTAGCTGATATTCAGAGCTTATAGGGCCAAATTGATTAGTCACAGGAATCAGGACTAATAAAGGCAATGCAACTTCCTGTTTTACAAATGGTAGGCCTACCACATGGATGGGCATTCATAAAATTCCATTGTGGCCGACATGGTAGGCTACACATCAGTAAGCATGAGCCGACGCCTTTTCTACATCCGGAAGACACATTTTCAACATCCTGGAAAATATGTATTTTACAGTGGCTTGCGAAAGTATTCACCCCCTTGGCAGTTTTCCTATTTTGTTTGCCTTACAACCTGGAATTAAAATACATTTTTTAGGGGTTTGTATCAATTGATTTACACAACATGCCTACCACTTTGAAGATGCAAAATTTATTTATTTATTGTGAAACAAACAAGAAATAAGATAAAAAACAGAAAACTTGAGTGTGCATAACTATTCACCTCCTCAAAGTCAATACTTTGTAGAACCACCTTTTGCAGCTGCAAGTCTCTTGGGGTATGTATCTATAAGCTTGGCAAATCTAGCCACTGGGATTTTTGCCCATTCCTTAAGGCAAAACTGCTCCAGCTCCTTCAAGTTGGATGGGTTCCACTGGTGTACAGCAGTCTTTAAGTCACACCACAGATTCTCAATTGGATTGAGGTCTGGGCTTTGATTAGGCCATTCCAAGACATTTAAATGTTTCCTCTTAAACCACTCGAGTGTTGCTTTAGCAGTATGCCTAGGGTCATTGTCCTGCTGGAAGGTGAACCTCTGTCCCAGTCTGAAATCTCTGGAAGACTGAAACAGGTTTCCCTCAAGAATGTCTTTGTATTTAGCACCATCCATCGTTCCTTCAATTCTGACCAGTTTCCCAGTCCCTGCCAATGAAAAACATCCCCACAGCATGATGCTGCCACCACCATGCTTCACTGTGGGGATGGTGTTCTCAGGGGGATGAGAGGTGTTGGGTTTGCACCAGACATAGCTTTTTCCTTGATGGCCAAAAAGCTCAATTTTAGTCTCATCTGACCAGAGTACCTTCTTCCATATGTTTGGTTAGTCTCCCACATGCTTTTTGGCGAACACCAAACGTGTTTGCATTTTTTTCTTTAATTAAGCAATGGCCTTTTTCTGGCCATTCTTCCAAAAAGCCCAGCTAAATGGAGTGTACGGCTTAAAGTGGTCCTATGGGCAGATACTCCAATCTCCACTGTGGAGCTTTGCAGCTCATTCAGGGTTATCTTTAGTATCTTTGTTGCCTCTCTGGTTAATGCCCTCCTTGCCTGGTCCGTGAGTTTTGATGGGCGGCCCTCTCTTGGCAGGTTTGTTGTGGTGCCATATTCTTTACATTTTTTAAATAATGGATTTAACTTCTTGGTGACAGGGGGCAGTATCTTAACATCCGGATGAAATGCATGCCATGATTTTTATAGTAATTCATTTTAATTTGGCGCTCTGCATTTTCCCTGGCTTTTGGCCAGGCGGGACGCTAGCGTCCCACATATACCAGAGGGGTTAATGGTGCTCCGTGGGATGTTCAAAGTTTCTGATATTTTTTTATAACCCAACCCTGATCTGTACTTCTCCACAACTTTATCCCTGACCTGTTTAGAGAGCTCCTTGATCTTCATGGTGCCTCTTGCTTGGTGGTGCCCCTTGCTTAGTGGTGTTGCAGACTCTGGGGCCTTTCAGAACAGGTGTATATAATACTGAGATCATGTGACAGATTATGTGACACTTAGCTTGCACACAGGTGGACTTTATTTAACTAATTATGTGACCTCTGAAGGTAATTGGTTGCACCAGATCTTATTTAGGGGCTTCATGGGAAAATGGGGTGAATACATATGCACGCACCACTTTTCCATTTTCTAGAAATAAAGCCCTAACCTACAGAGAGATTAACCTACAAAAGAGTCCCCATCAGCCAGCTGGTTCAGGGGCTCTGTTCACAAACAGACCCAACAGAGCCCCAGGAGAGAAACACAATTAGATCCAACCAAATTATGAGAAAACAAAAAGATAGCTATTTGGCACACTGGAAAGAATCAACCAAAAAACTGAGCAAACTGGAATAATATCTGGCCCTAAACAGAGAGTACACAGTAGCAGAATACCTGACCACCGTGACTGACCCAAAATGAAGGACATCTTTGACTATGTACAGACTCTGTGAACATAGCCTTGCTATTGAGAATGGCCGCCGAAGGCAGACCTGGCTAGAGAGAAGAGAAGAAAGGCTATGTCCCTACTGCCCACAAAATGTGGTGGAAACTGAGCTGCACTTGCCAAAGGTATGTACATATTAGAGACACATATTTCCCACAGAAAACACAGACGCACATAGAATTTGAAAATAAATAACACTTTGATAACCTCCCATATCTGTTAGGCAAAATGCCGCAATGTGGAATTACAGTAGCAAGATTTGTGATCCGTTGCACAAACATTGTAAATACAACCAATATTTATCAGTTTACTTAGTTTCCCCTAGTATGCATACTACAACTATGTGCACATGGTTAAACACGGTTTAATACAACATTTGACATGTCTTTATGCTTTTGAAACCTTTTGAGGGCAATGTTTACTTCTTTACTTATATGTTTTGCGTTGACGTTAAAAGCTATAACCCGTAGAAACGCCACAGGCACATTTGAGTGGTTTTAAATGGACGTCTTTATATTGTGCCGTCACCATTTCAAATTGTTCAAGGTGTTCCACTACAGAGAAAAGCTATAAATCACTAACAAATGTCTCTTTCTCTTCTCTCCTCCCTTTTTTCTCCTTTCAGTCTCTGCCGATATACAACAGCACCCCCTGTGGCCACATATATACCTGCAGTTTTAGAATGGCAGCAGACACAGCCTCTTATGAGCATTTTCCAATATTTGATGACATCACCTCTCTTATTTGAGACTTGTGGGAAGGAAGCCGGTTTGACTTCCAGGACTCTCTGACTGTGTCACCACCTAATCATCTACAACAGCCATCATAAAACCCCAAACCGGCAACAAACGATCAATGCAATGTTATGGAACTGCTCCTTTCTCTGTTTCATTGTTTTCTTCTCTCGTATTATTATAAACAGATGCATACATGTTCAGTGAAAATGGAAAATGTTCTGTTTCAAAATACGACAGACACCCCCCCCCCCAAACACCCACACACACACATACATGTGTACACACACAGGCACACACATGTACATGCACACACAATATGTTTGAGTAACTTCACTTACACAGTGCAGCCATCTCTTTAGGGAGATCAGTGCTGAATCTCCCAAACAGGCTGCTATTGGCCAGCAGGTCAAAGGAGGAGTGGTTCCGCATGGAGTTGAAGGCAAATGGGTAGACAGCAGGTGGGAACCCTGTCATGTGACCCACCTGACCCACCTGCCGTTCCCTGTTGGTAGCCATGGTAATGGAGAGGAGAGGAGTACCCAGAAGGCCTGTGGTATCCAAGACAGACCCTCTCTCAGGCCGTTGGGCTAGGGAATATCACACACCACCTGGTAGAGGACAGGAAAATTGGGAATGCCAAACTGGGAATTCCACTTCTTCCACCGGTAGCCTATCAGGGCGCTGGGCTGGATGAGGACCTAAGGTTCTGGTTGGCAGAGGAGATTTCTGGTCTTCTGCTCTTAGGAATGATCATGCGAATGCACCTATCAGAAGAAGACACAAAAAAAACATACCATTTTTATTTTGTTCTACAAAATTGATAATAACTACTTTTTACAATATTGTCACATGATGTAATGTTAAAATGGAAAGTAAATGTTATTTGTTTTCTACAAGCACAGTTCAACATACGTAAACTCTGAGGACTGATCTGCAACAATGAATAGTTTATTCCAAACAGTCATCTCAGAGGTTTGTGCAAACTTTAAAACAATAGTGAACACAGGTTATGTTGAAAACGTCGAGGTGTGTGTGTGTGGGGGGGGTGTATGTGAGAGACTGTGAGAGTCAAAAAGAGTAGAAGAAGGAAAAGCAAGAAAACCGGGGGTGAGGAAAAGAAAATAAGAGAGTTGTTTGAAAAAAGTTAGCAGGAGAGAAGGAGGGAGGGAGGGTGAAGGAGCTCTTGTTTCAGCAGTTTTGAAAGGCTTCCAGACTTTTGCAGTGATTCCAGGCTATGCCATATGATTTAAATCAGCAGAACTCCACAATAAAGAGGCTCTCTGTTCATGCTGCCAACCCAGCACAGCAGCCTGCCTCTCTGTCTCACAACTCTCAACCTCTCTCTCTCTCTCTCTCTCTCTCTCTCTCTCTCTCTCTCTCTCTCTCTCTCTCTCTCTCTCTCCCTCTCTCTGCCTCTCTGTATCTCTCTCTTTCTGCCTCTCTGCTGTCTGGTCCCCTGGCTCCAGCCCGCACAGCAGCCTGCCTCTCTGTCTCACAACTCTCAACCTCTCTCGCTCTCTCTCTCTCTCTCTCTCTCTCTGCCTCTCTGTATCTCTCTCTTTCTGCCTCTCTGCTGCCTGGTCCCCTGGCTCTAGCCCGCACAGCAGCCTGCCTTTCTGTCTCCTGTGCCTTTCTCTCTGCCTCGATCCCCCAGGACCAAAGGCCCAGACACGGGATCCAACACATGAGAAATGGAAAGAGAGAGAGAGAGAGAGAGAGAGAGGGATAGAGAGAGGGATAGAGAGAGGGATAGAGAGAGAGAGAGAGAGAGAGAGAGAGAGAGGAAGAAAGACAGAGAGGAACAATGGTTGCCCGCCTAACTGCTGATGCCTATACCTCCATTTATTTTTTAATTTTTTATGACCAACATTTTATTGTAATCTTTTTGTATTTATACATATAATATATATAATATATATATAAATATATATAAATATATAAATATAAATATATAAATAAAATATATATAATATATGTATATATATATATATATATATATATATATATATATATATATATATATACATATATATATATACATATATATATATATATATATACATATATACATATATATATATATACATATATACATATATACATATATATATATATATATATATATACATATATATATATATATATATATACATATATACATATATATATATATATATATATATATATATATATATATATATATATATATATATATATATATATATATATATATATATATATATATATATATATATATATATACATATATATATATATATATATATATATATATATATATATATATATATATATATATATATATATATATATATATATATATATATATATATATATATATATATATATATATATATATATATATATATATATATATATGTATATATATATATATATATATATATATATATATATATACATATATATATATATATATATATATATATATATATATATATATATATATATATATATATATATATATATATATATATATATATATATATATACATATATATATATATATATATATATATATATATATATATATATATATATATATATATATATATATATATATATATATATATATATATATATATATATATATATATATATATATATATATATATATATATATATACATATATATATATATATACATATATATATATATACATATATATATATATATATATACATAAACAACAGAATACAGCAAATACAAAGTAGTAGGACCCTACGAAAAAAAGCAATAACAAAAATAATAATAATAAAAAAGATGCCAACCAACAAAACCCCACAGAAAACGGGACTACATTCAAATCTATTCCATCACACTGGCAGAGAGAATGGGAGCAATACACTGTCCAAAAGTATAGAACACATTGAGAGTTTGGCTTATGGCTTAAATGTAACACCCTTTTCACAGAGATCTCACGAACCACTGACCCGATCAAGATTTTTTTTGACCCCAAATACGTCGGAAAGAACGTCTCTTGTATGCTGCTAAAGTACCCAGTCGGGAGGACCATTCAACCATACATTTACCACGGTTAGCTTAGCATAAGGAATTTGATTTATAGCATTTACTTGACTTTGCACTTCAACTCATGCATGACAATTCAGTACTTTTCCCACCACTGTCCAGAATATACAGGCTGGGAGAAAATGGAATATTGTCACTAATAATACATTTGATGTTTTCATGAATGGCAGCCCAGAAGTCTAGACCATAAACGCAGTGCCATCACGTTCCATGCATCTCCAGCTCTCTGGATGGTCCTTTACCTCCATTTCTAACTCCCTCCATCTCTCTTTTGCTTCAGACAGCCCAATGTACCCATCTAGGCTAACACCAGTCCAGCATGATTGCCCACTTGTCCTCAGTCCCAGGTAAGGTGAAGCACATAAGCACTGTAGACGCAGCTTGTCGCTGGAAAAGCACACGGCTGTTGGCTGTCTCTAGCTCAAACTCTGAGCCCAGCGCCGTGCGCGTCCCATTCAAACCTCTGCTGCCCCCCCCCCCCCAGAGAGGTTTTATGAGTGGGTGGTGTCAGCTGCTTGTTTTTGAAATGTGGTTTGGAGAAACAGCAGAGCCAAGGAAATCAGCCAGGGCTGCTATCTGGAACGGCTGTGGTTTATGAATCAGGGGGAACAGAGACTGAGGAAGAATCTTGGAATTCTGGGAATAAGCAAAGAGGGAAAAAAGAAAGATCTGAGGCTGAACTGCTGAACTGGCTGAACTGTAGAACTAACTGAAATGCTGAACTGGCTGAACCGCTGAACCGCTGAACTATCTGAACTGGCTAAACTGGCTGAACTGCTGGACTGGCTGGACTGGCTGAACTGGCTGAACTGCTGGACTGGCTGAACTGCTGGACTGGCTGAACTGCTGAACTGGCTAAACTGGCTGAACTGCTGAACTGGCTATACTAGCTGAACTGCTGGACTGGCTTAACTGCTGGACTGGCTGAACTGCTGAACTGGCTAAACTGGCTGAACTGCTGAACTGGCTAAATTGGCTGAACTAGCTGAACTGCTGGTCTGGCTGAACTGCTGGACTGGCTGAACTGCTGAACTGGCTGAACTGCTGAACTGGCTAAACCGGCTGAACTAGCTGAACTGCTGGACTGGCTGAACTGCTGAACTGGCTGAACTGCAGAACTGGCTAAACTGGCTGAACTAGCTAAACTGCTGAATTGGCTAAACTTGCTAAACTGACTGAACTAGCTGAACTGCTGAACTGCAGAACTGCTGAACTGCAGAACTAGCTGAACTGCTGAACTAGCTGAACTGCTGAACTAGCTGAACTGCTGAATTAGCTGAACTGCTGAACTGCTGAACTAGCTGAACTGACTGAACTGCTGAATTAGCTCTGCTGCTGAACTGGCTGAACATGCTGAACTAGCTGAGCTGCTGAACTAACTGAACTGCTTAACTAGCTGAACTGCTGAACTAGCTGAAATGCTGAACTGCTGAACTAGCTGAAATGCTGAACTGCTGAATTAGCTGAGCTGCTGAACTAGCTGAGCTGCTGAACTAGTGAACTAGCTGAACTAACTGAACTGCTGAACTAGCTGAACTAGCTGATCTGCTGTACTGCTAAACTAGCTGAATTAGCTGAACTACTGGACTAGCTTAACTGTTGAACTCGCTGAACTGCTAAACTGGCTGAACTAGCTGAGCTGCTGAACTAGCTGAACTGCTGAACTAGCTGAACTGCTGAACTAGCTGAAATGCTGAACTGCTGAATTAGCTGAGCTGCTGAACTAGCTGAACTAACTGAACTGCTGAACTAGCTGAACTGCTGAACTAGCTGATCTGCTGACTAGCTGAACTGCTGAACTAGCTGAATTAGCTGAACTACTGGACTAGCTTAACTGTTGAACTCGCTGAACTGCTAAACTGGCTGAACTAGCTGAGCTGCTGAACTAGCTGAACTGCTGAACTAGCTGAACTGCTGAACTAGCTGAACTGCTGACTAGCTGAACTGCTGAACTGGCTGGACTGGCTGAACTGCTGGACTGGCTGGACTGGCTGAACTGCTGGACTGGCTGAACTGCTGGACTGGCTGAACTGCTGAACTGGCTAAACTGGCTGAACTGCTGAACTGGCTAAATTGGCTGAACTAGCTCAACTGCTGGACTGGCTGAACTGCTGGACTGGCTGAACTGCTGAACTGGCTAAACTGGCTGAACTGCTGAACTGGCTAAATTGGCTGAAATAGCTGAACTGCTGGACTGGCTGAACTGCTGGACTGGCTGAACTGCTGAACTGGCTGAACTGCTGAACTGGCTAAACCGGCTGAACGAGCTGAACTGCAGGACTGGCTGAACTGCTGAACTGGCTGAACTGCAGAACTGGCTAAACTGGCTGAACTAGCTAAACTGCTGAATTGGCTGAACTTGCTAAACTGGCTGAACTAGCTGAACTGCTGAACTGCAGAACTGCTGAACTGCTGAACTAGCTGAATTAGCTGAACTACTGGTCTAGCTTAACTGTTGAACTCGCTGAACTGCTAAACTGGCTGAACTAGCTGAGCTGCTGAACTAGCTGAACTGCTGAACTAGCTGAACTGCTGAACTAGCTGAACTGCTGACTAGCTGAACTACTGGACGAGCTGAACTGCTGAACTAGCTGAGCTGCTGAACTGGCTGAACTAGCTGAAATGCTGAACTGCTGAATTAGCTGAGCTGCTGAACTGGCTGAACTGCTGAACTGCTGAACTAGCTGAACTGCTGAACTAACTGAGCTGCTAAACTAGCTGAGCTGCTGAACTGGCTAAACTGGCTGAACTGGCTAAATTGGCTGAACTAGCTGAACTGCTGGACTGGCTGAACTGCTGGACTGGCTGAACTGCTGAACTGGCTGAACTGCTGAACTGGCTAAACCGGCTGAACTAGCTGAACTGGCTGAACTGCTGAACTGGCTGAACTGCAGAACTGGCTAAACTGGCTGAACTAGCTAAACTGCTGAATTGGCTAAACTTGCTAAACTGGCTGAACTAGCTGAACTGCTGAACTGCTGAACTGCAGAACTAGCTGAATTAGCTAAACTGCTGAACTAGCTGAACTGCTGAATTAGCTGAACTGCTGAACTGCTGAACTGCAGAACTGGCTAAACTGGCTGAACTAGCTAAACTGCTGAATTGGCTAAACTTGCTAAACTGGCTGAACTAGCTGAACTGCTGAACTGCAGAACTAGCTGAATTAGCTGAACTGCCGAACTAGCTGAACTGCTGAATTAGCTGAACTGCTGAACTGCTGAACTGACTGAACTGCTGAATTAGCTCTGCTGCTGAACTGGCTGAACATGCTGAACTAGCTGAGCTGCTGAACTAACTGAACTGCTTAACTAGCTGAACTGCTGAACTAACTGAAATGCTGAACTGCTGAACTAGCTGAAATGCTGAACTGCTGAATTAGCTGAGCTGCTGAACTAGCTGAGCTGCTGAACTAGTGAACTAGCTGAACTAACTGAACTGCTGAACTAGCTGAACTGCTGAACTAGCTGATCTGCTGACTAGCTGAACTGCTGAACTAGCTGAATTAGCTGAACTACTGGACTAGCTTAACTGTTGAACTCGCTGAACTGCTAAACTGGCTGAACTAGCTGAACTGCTGAACTAGCTGAACTGCTGACTAGCTGAACTACTGGACTAGCTGAACTGCTGAACTAGCTGAGCTGCTGAACTGGCTGAACTAGCTGAAATGCTGAACTGCTGAATTAGCTGAGCTGCTGAACTGGCTGAACTGCTGAACTGCTGAACTAGCTGAACTGCTGAACTAACTGAGCTGCTAAACTAGCTGAGCTACTGAACTTGCTGAACTAGTTGAAATGCTGAACTAGCTGAGAGAGAGAGAGAGAGAGGCAGAGTATGGGCACAGTGACAGAGTGTGGGCACTGGGCGGCACTAAGGGGTGGCTGCCTGCCCAGGAAACATAACTATTTTCCATACTCACATCAAAGTTACACACACATATAACAAAAACAACACAGAGGCACTCTTGAACTCCACACACTACACACATGTGCAAAAACACACACATCCCTCTTTCCACTGATCTCCCTCTCTTCTCTCTCCCTTCCTCTCTTTCTTTCTGGCTCTTTCTCTTTCACCAGAGCCAGTTAATTACACTCTACTGCTGCAGGCAGCTTCAAACCACCACTAAGTTAGAGTTCCATTACAGTAAACTGTTCCACATGTGAACCCAGAGCAGAGCCAGGGAGGCAGGGAGGGAGGGAGGGAGGCAGGGAGGAAAGGAGGGAGGGAGGCAAGGAGGGAGGGAGGCAGGGAGGGAGGGAGGGAGGGAGCAGGCAGAGCAGGGAGGAAGAGAGGGATCAGTCAGGCAGAGCAGGGAGCAGGTAGAGCAAGGAGAGAGGGAGAGAGAGAGAGAGGCAGCAGGCAAGCAGAGCAGGGAGGGAGGGAGCAGACAGGCAGAGCAGGGAGTAAGGGAGGTAGCAGGCAGACAGAGCAGGGAGGCAGAGAGGGAGCAGGCAGACAGAGCAAGGAGAGAGTAGGCAGGCAGAGCAGAGAGGGAGGGAGAGAGAGAGAGGCAGCAGGGAGGCAGAGAGGGAGTAGGCAGACAGAGCAGGGAGGGAGGGAGCAGGCAGGCAGAGCAGGGATGGAGGGAGAGAGGGATCAGTCAGGCAGAGCAGGGAGGGAGAGAGGGAGCAGGCAGGCAGAGCAGGGAGGGAGGGAGAGAGGGATCAGTCAGGCAGAGCAGGGAGGGAGAGAGAGAGGGAGCAGGCAGAGCAAGGAGGGAGGTAGAGATGGAGCAGGTAGGCAGAGCAGAGAGGAAGGGAGAGGGGGAGCTAGCAGGCAGGGGGGGGGGCAGGGTGGCAGGCAGGTTTGGGTGGCCACGTTTCAGGAAGGAGCAGCAGAAACAGCCCCATAGACTATAGGCACCAACCCCATACTGCCAACACAGCCTCCAACTGCAATCTCTCTCTCCCTTTCTTCATCTCTCTTTCTCTCTCTGCCTCCCTCTCAATCTCTCTCTCCCAGTCCGTTTCTCAAAAAAACTCTCGACGCAACTCTTAACCAACCCCAATGACCATGCCCTTGTCACTCCCCTAACCCTTCTTCCTCCTAAAACTACCAGCCTCCCCTTCCCTCCCCTACACCCAACCTAACCCACCAAGTCACCTCCTTCCTCTATAACACTACCTGGTCCTTTCCCTCTCCACTGTCCTCTGTTTGTACAACCATTACCATGACCCATATGCAAATGTTCAGTGTGGCCAACCCACTACAACATCACTAAATATTTCACAGTGTGCCTAAATGAGGGAAGAGGTTCAGGCTGGAAAAACAAAAACTCCTTACAAACACAGACCCATAATAATATGTGTGAGTGTGAGTGTGTGGGGGGGGGTCTCCTTGTTTCGTTATCTGCCTCATGAACTCGGCCCATAATGCCAATGTATTGTGTGTAAACCATCAGAGCTGGGAGAGGAGAAAGGGGAGATGGAGGATTATTACAGGACTAACACACACACACACACACACACACACACACACACACACACACACACACACACACGCACGCACGCACACACGCACACACACACACACACACACACACACACACACACACACACACACACACACACACACACACACACACACACACACACACACACACACACACACACACACACACGCACGCACGCACGCACACACGCCAGGGCCAGGCATGTGCTACACATATTCCCAGGGGATGTCTGGAGGGGGACAGAAACAGCACCACATCAATTCATCCATGAGACAGAGACTGTGTCCGAATACCCGTACCTGCATTGTAAAATAGTAGGCATTTTGGGTATGCCCCCAAAGATAAAGTGCAGCGCTAATGTAGTAGTATTTACATGCCAGGATGTCATGCTCTATTTTTGTTTGGTCAGGGTGTGATTTGGGTGGGCATTCTATGTTTGTACGTCTAGGTTTTTGTATTTCTATGTTTAGGCCGGGTATGGTTCTCAATCAGCGACAGCTGTCTTTCGTGGTCTCTGATTGGGAATCATACTTAGGTAGCCTGTGTTGCCATCTTAGTTTGTGGGTAGTTCATTTCTGTTTCGTGTTATTTCACCTCGCAGGACTGTTTCACTTTTCCTTTTTTGTTGTTTTGTTTATTCAGTGCTCTTATTAAAGATGAACACGTTCCCCTGCTGCATTTTGGTCCGATGATTCCTCCTTCTTCCGATGAAAGCCGTTACAACTCTATAGTGCACTTTTGACCAGAGCCCTATGAGCCCCCTGGTGCACTACATAGGGAATAGAGTTCCATTTGTGAGTCTGATGTGAGGAACCTAACCTACCTAACCTACCTTATCCCCCTCCAGATCTGGAGGATAACACAGTCAAACGGCCATTCACACATATCTCAAAGCTTGCCTGTCACCAAACAGAAGGCAGCAGACCTACTCGTGGGCTGGGGAGACAGAGGGAATATTAGAAAGAGAGAGGGAATGTTAGAAAGAGAGAGGGAATGTTAGAAAGAGAGAGGGAATACAAGAAAGAAAGAGGGAATGTTAGAAAGAGAGAGGGAATAGAAGAAAGAAAGAGGGAATGTTAGAAAGAGAGAGGGAAGAAAAGAAAGAAAGAGGGAATGTTAGAAAGAGAGAGGGAATAAAAGAAAGAGGGAATATTAGAAAGAGAGAGGGAATAAAAGAAAGAGGGAATATTAGAAAGAGTGAAGGAATAAAAGAAAGAAAGAGGGAATATTAGAAAGAGAGAGGGAAGAAAAGAAAGAGGGAATATTAGAAAGAGTGAGGGAATAAAAGAAAGAAAGAGGGAATGTTAGAAAGAGAGGGAATAAAAGAAAGAGGGAATAAAAGAAAGAGGGAATATTAGAAATAGTGAGGGAATAAAAGAAAGAAAGAGGGAATGTTAGAAAGAGAGGGAATAAAAGAAAGAGGGAATATTAGAAAGAGGGAATAAAAGAAAGAGGTAATATTAGAAAGAAAGAGGGAATAAAAGGAGGGAATATTAGAAAGAGTGAGGGAATAAAAGAAAGAGGGAATATTAGAAAGAGTGAGGGAATAAAAGAAAGAAGGAATATTAGAAAGAGTGAGGGAATAAAAGAAAGAGGGAATGTTAGAAAGAGAGGGAATAAAAGAAAGAAAGAGGGAATGTTAGAAAGAGAGGGAATAAAAGAAAGAGGGAATATTAGAAAGATGGAATAAAAGAAAGAGGGAATATTAGAAATAGGGAATAAAAGAAAGAGGGAATATTAGAGAGAGAGGGAATAAAAGAAAGAGGTAATATTAGAAAGAAAGAGGGAATAAAAGAAGGAGGGAATATTAGAAAGAGTGAGGGAATAAAAGAAAGAGGGAATGTTAGAAAGAGAGGGAATAAAAGAAAGAGGGAATATTAGAAAGAGGGAATAAAAGAAAGAGGGAATATTAGAAAGAGGAAATAAAAGAAAGAGGGAAAATTAGAAAGAGAGGGAATAAAAGAAAGAGGTAATATTAGAAAGAAAGAGGGAATAAAAGAAGGAGGGAATATTAGAAAGAGAGAGGGAATAAAAGAAAGAGGGAATGTTAGAAAGAGTGGGGGAATAAAAGAAAGAGGGAATATTAGAAAGAGTGAGAGAATAAAAGAGAGAGGGAATAAAATAAAGAAAGAGGGAATGTTAGAAAGAGAGAGGGAAGAAAAGAAAGAAAGAGGGAATGTTAGAAAGAGAGAGGGAATAAAAGAAAGAGGGAATATTAGAAAGAGAGAGGGAATAAAAGAAAGAGGGAATATTAGAAAGAGTGAGAGAATAAAAGAAAGAGGGAATGTTAGAAAGAGTGAGGGAATAAAAGAAAGAAAGAGGGAATGTTAGAAAGAGAGAGGGAAGAAAAGAAAGAAAGAGGGAATGTTAGAAAGAGAGAGGGAATAAAAGAAAGAGGGAATATTAGAAAGAGAGAATATTAGAAAGAGGAAATAAAAGAAAGAGGGAAAATTAGAAAGAGAGGGAATAAAAGAAAGAGGTAATATTAGAAAGAAAGAGGGAATAAAAGAAGGAGGGAATGTTAGAAAGAGTGAGAGAATAAAAGAAAGAGGGAATATTAGAAAGAGAGAGGGAATAAAATAAAGAAAGAGGGAATGTTAGAAAGAGAGAGGGAATAAAATAAAGAAAGAGGGAATGTTAGAAAGAGAGAGGGAAGAAAAGAAAGAAAGAGGGAATGTTAGAAAGAGAGAGGGAATAAAAGAAAGAGGGAATATTAGAAAGAGAGAGGGAATAAAAGAAAGAGGGAATATTAGAAAGAGTGAGAGAATAAAAGAAAGAGGGAATATTAGAAAGAGTGAGGGAATAAAAGAAAGAAAGAGGGAATGTTAGAAAGAGAGAGGGAAGAAAAGAAAGAAAGAGGGAATGTTAGAAAGAGAGAGGGAATAAAAGAAAGAGGGAATATTAGAAAGAGAGAGGGAATAAAAGAAAGAGGGAATATTAGAAAGAGTGAGGGAATAAAAGAAAGAAAGAGGGAATATTAGAAAGAGTGAGGGAATAAAAGAAAGAAAGAGGGAATGTTAGAAAGAGAGGGAATAAAAGAAAGAGGGAATAAAAGAAAGAGGGAATATTAGAAATAGTGAGGGAATAAAAGAAAGAAAGAGGGAATGTTAGAAAGAGAGGGAATAAAAGAAAGAGGGAATATTAGAAAGAGGGAATAAAAGAAAGAGGTAATATTAGAAAGAAAGAGGGAATAAAAGGAGGGAATATTAGAAAGAGTGAGGGAATAAAAGTAAGAAGGAATATTAGAAAGAGTGGGGGAATAAAAGAAAGAGGGAATGTTAGAAAGAGAGGGAATAAAAGAAAGAGGGAATATTAGAAAGAGGGAATAAAAGAAAGAAAGAGGGAATGTTAGAAAGAGAGGGAATAAAAGAAAGAGGGAATATTAGAAAGATGGAATAAAAGAAAGAGGGAATATTAGAAATAGGGAATAAAAGAAAGAGGGAATATTAGAGAGAGAGGGAATAAAAGAAAGAGGTAATATTAGAAAGAAAGAGGGAATAAAAGAAGGAGGGAATATTAGAAAGAGTGAGGGAATAAAATAAAGAGGGAATATTAGAAAGAGTGAGGGAATAAAAGAAAGAGGGAATGTTAGAAAGAGAGGGAATAAAAGAAAGAGGGAATATTAGAAAGAGTGAGGGAATAAAAGAAAGAGGGAATATTAGAAAGAGGAAATAAAAGAAAGAGGGAAAATTAGAAAGAGAGGGAATAAAAGAAAGAGGTAATATTAGAAAGAAAGAGGGAATAAAAGAAGGAGGGAATATTAGAAAGAGAGAGGGAATAAAAGAAAGAGGGAATGTTAGAAAGAGTGGGGGAATAAAAGAAAGAGGGAATATTAGAAAGAGTGAGAGAATAAAAGAAAGAAAGAGGGAATATTAGAAAGAGAGAGGGAATAAAAGAAAGAAAGAGGGAATAAAAGGAGAGAATATTAGAAAGAGGGAATAAAAGAAAGAGGGAATATTAGAAAGAGGGAATAAAAGAAAGAGGAAATATTAGAAAGAGTGAGGGAATAAAATAAAGAGGGAATAGTAGAAAGAGGGAATATTAGAAAGAGTGAGGGAATAAATAAAGAGCAAACCGCTGAACATGGATCCTTCTCCCCTCTCTTTCCCTCTCTTTCCCTCTCTGTTCCCCTCTCTTTCCCTCTTCCCCTCTTTTTTCTCTCTTCCTCTCTCTTTCCCTCTCTTCTCCTCTCTGTTCCCCTCTCTTTCCCTCTTCCCCTCTCTTTCTCTCTCTTTCCCTCTCTTCCCCTCTCTTTCTCTCTCTTTCCCTCTCTTCCCCTCTCTTTCTCTCTCTTTCCCTCTCTTCCTCCCTTCCTCTCTCTTTCCCTCTCTTCCTCTCTCTTTCCCTCTCTTTCCCTCTCTTTCTCTCATTCCCTCTCTTCCTCTCTTCCCCTCTCTTTCTCTCTCTTTCCCTCTCTTCCCCTCTCTTTCTCTCTCTTTCCCTCTCTTTCTCTATCTTCATCTCTCTTTCCCTCTTTCCCTCTCTTTCTCACATTCCCTCTCTTCCTCTCCTCCTCTCTCTTCCTCTCTCTTTCCCTCTCTTTCCCTCTCTTCCTCTCTTTCTATCTCTTCCTCTCTCTTCCTCTCTCTTTCCCTCTTTCCCTCTCTTTCTCGCATTCCCTCTCTTCCTCTCTTCCCCTCTCTTTCCCTCTCTTCCTCTCTTTCTATCTCTTCCTCTCTCTTTCCCTCTCTTTCTCGCATTCCCTCTCTTCCTCTCTTCCCTCTCTCTCTCTCTTCCCTCTCTTTCCCTCTCTTTTCTCTTTCTCTCTTTCCTCTCTTTCCCTCTCTTCCTCTCTCTTTCCCTCTCCTCTCTCCCTCTCTTTCTTTCCCTCTTCTTCCTTCTCTCTTCCCTCTCTTTCCCTCTCTTCCTCTCTCTTTCCCTCTCTTCCTCTCTTTCTTCCCCTCTCTTTACCTCTCTTCCTCTCTCTTCCTCTCTCTTTCCCTCTCTTCCTCTCTCTTTACCTCTCTTTCCCTCTCTTTACCTCTCTTTCCCTCTCTTTCCCTCTCTTCCCCTCTCTTTCCCTCTCTTTCCCTTTCTTCCTCTCTTTACCTCTCTCTTCCCCTCTCTTTACCTCTCTCTTCATCTCTCTTCCCCTCTCTTTCCCTCTCTCTTCCTCTCTCTTTCCCTCTCTTTCCCTCTCTTCCTCTTCTTCCCCTCTCTTTAACTCTCTTTCCCTCTCTTCCCCTCTCTTTACCTCTCTTTCCCTCTCTTTCCCTCTCTTCCCCTCTCTTTCCCTTTCTTCCTCTCTTTACCCCTCTCTTCCCCTCTCTTTACCTCTCTTCCCCTCTCTTTCCCTCTCTCTTCCTCACTCTTCCTCTCTTTACCTCTCTTTACCTCTCTTCCCCTCTCTCTTCCTCTCTCTTTACCTCTCTTCCTCTCTCTTCCTCTCTCTTTCCCTCTCTTTCCCTCTCTTCCTCTCTCTTCCTCTCTCTTCCCCTCTCTTTCCTCTCTTTCCCTCTCTTCCCCTCTCTTTCCCTCTCTTTCTCTTTCCCTCTCTTTCCCTCTCTTCCCCTTTCTTTCCCCAAACACAATAATGAATTAATAAAAGACTTGGCGCCAGCGTTTTTTAATGAGTCACATCAGCCGGGCTGCTCTTTACAGACCAGCCATTTGTGTTTTTATGTCGGGGCCTTATGCCCAGGTCCTGTGGTAGGCTGGGCCCGTTTGGCATGGATCAGAGAGGCGGTCTGAGGCTATAAGGGGAGATGGGGAATTCGGGGTGACCTCATCCACCCCCCTCAGCCCCGGGCCCAAATGGGCACAGAGGGCCTTCCCACTTCCCCTGTGCCTGGGGGGCACAGAGGAGGCAGGGAGAGAGACTGGGATGGAGAGGGAGAGAGCGGGGACAGGCAGGGCAGGGAGAGAGGGAGACAGGGAGTGAGGCAGGGAGGGTAGAAGCTGGGGGGCACACAGCAGTCAGACAGACAAGCAGATAGACAGACAGACAGAAGGTTACACAGCCAACTATGGGTGGGATTAATACCAGATCTGGGACTTTCCAGCCTGGGAGGTGCACCATCGTAGCATTTTAGTTAGCTTTACTTTGTTTCTAAAAACACTGTAAATACTTCTCAGCACTTCATTACACTTAATGAGACTGATTTGATTTAACATAATCAATTGATCTAATCCAGAGAAACGCCACATTTGAAATGAAATCAATTTAAGCTGAGAGAGAGAGGGCGAGAGAAAGAGAGTTACTCTAGGTTGGTGAAAAGTGTTGGGTTCAGGAGAGACGGAAGGGGAGTGAGTGAGAGAGTGAGAAAGAGAGAGGGGGAGTGTGAGAAAGAGAGAGAGAGAATAGAAAAACGGAAAAAAGAGAGAACGTGAGAGCAGGACAGAGAGAGCGAGAGAGAGAGTTGTTCCCACAGATCGAGTGTCTGTCAAACAAAGGGTATCAAATCCTCCGTGAGCAAAACAACAATTGTGTCTTAACCGATGCGTTGGAACCCTGCTGGCGCAGACTGCTGCAGTGAAACATAACAAATAAATCACAGCATCTCAGGAAGTGATAATGCACCACACAACCCAACTACTGGTGTCTACCCAGCAGACAGAAACCCAACCACTGGTTTCTACCCAGCAGACAGAAACCCAACCACTGGTTTCCACCCAGCAGACAGAAACCCAACCACTGGTTTCTACCCAGCAGACAGAAACCCAACCACTGGTTTCTACCCAGCAGACAGAAACCCAACCACTGGTTTCTACCCAGCAGACAGAAACCCAACCACTGGTTTCTACCCAGCAGACAGAAACCCAACCACTGGTGTCTACCCAGCAGACAGAAACCCAACCACTGGTTTCCACCCAGACAGAAACCCAACCACTGGTTTCCACCCAGCAGACAGAAACCCAACCACTGGTTTCTACCCAGCAGACAGAAACCCAACCACTGGTTTCTACCCAGCAGACAGAAACCCAACCACTGCAGGTGAATCTATGTGTATTCGCGGGTGTGTTCAGTTGTTCACTATCGAGTGCCTCCTTTTCCGTTCAACTGAAATAGTTGATACGTTTGATAACTATGCTGTGGTCTGTGTAGTAACATACCACTGTTTGACACCAGAACGTTGCTCTGTGTTTAAACCACATTGTTCTGTGTGGCATTCAAGGAAACCAAACTCTCCCATGCTACAGTGCTAGTGTATCCTCAGCCGGTTTTCATTTTCTGACACAAGTTGTTGAAAA
The DNA here is from genome assembly GCF_023373465.1 of Oncorhynchus keta. Lineage (NCBI taxonomy): Eukaryota > Metazoa > Chordata > Actinopteri > Salmoniformes > Salmonidae > Oncorhynchus > Oncorhynchus keta. Next base: position 41,609,700 of record NC_068447.1, read on the forward strand.
AACATCCGACTGTTTTACAATGAACTCAGCCTGACTAGGGCCATTTCTTTTACCACAGAGAAAGAAAGCTCTTCGACAAAAGGCTCGTTGGATCTTAACTTCAATGGGCAGAATGGAGGCATGTCAAAAGAGAAGGAGTTTGGATATCTTCACTTCGCAGCCCTCCAGATAGGTGAACACAGTCAATATCTACCAAGTACGTTCGCAGGACATGAAAGCTTGGCACCGTCAACGACTCCGCTCTGATTTATTCTCCATTAGAGACTTGCCTACTCTTGTCTATTGTTCTAAATGATTTATGTCTTCTTCGCACAATAAATCCAAATTGTAAAAAAAAAAAACACATCATAAACCGTGTCTGAGATATAGCAAGTATGATACACTGAGTGTACAAAACATTAGGAACACCTGCTCTTTCCATGACAGACTGACCAGGTGAATCCAGGTGAAAGCTATGATCCCTTATTGATGTCACTTGTTAAATCCACTTCAATCAGTGTAGATGAAGGGGAGGAGACAGGCTAAAGAAGGATTGTTAAGCCGGGAGACAATTGAGACGTGGATTGTGTGTGTGTGCCATTCAGAGGGTGAATGGGCAAGACAAAACATTTGAGTGCCTTTCAATGGGATATGGTAGTAGGCGCCAGGCTCAACGGTTTGCGCCAAGAATTGCAACGCTGCTGGGTTTTTCACACTCAACAGCGTGTTT